>NC_041381.1:543664362-543672116 GCF_002162155.2 Triticum dicoccoides | reverse complement strand
ACGAGGAGCTTGCCAAAGGATAAAATGAAAAAGGGAAAGGTGAAGATCACCTTGAGTCAAGCATAAAGTAAAAACATAAACTAAAAGTTAGGCCCTGCGCAGAGGGAAGCAGAGGTTGTCATGTGCTTTTAGGGTTGGATGCACAAAATCTTAATGCAAAAGAACATCACTTTATATCGCCACTTGTATATCGACCTTTATTGTGCAGTCCATCACTTTTATTGCTTCCATAACAAGATCGTATAAAGCTTATTTTCTCTGCACTAATAAGTCATACATATTTAGAGAGCAATTTTTATTGCTTGCAACATGACAACTTACTTGAAGGATCTTACTCAATCCATAGGTAGGTATGGTGGACTCTCATGGCAAAACTGGGTTTAAGGATATTTGGAAGAACAAGTAGTATCTCTACTTGGTGCAAGGAATTTTGGCTAGCAAGAGGGGGAAATGCAAGCTCAACATGTTGGGAAGATCAATGACAATATACTTTAACTAAGATGTGAGAAAACATAAACCATTACGTTGTCTTACTTGTCCAACATCAACTCTTTTAGCATGTCATACTTAATGAGTGCTCACAATCATAAAAGATGTCCAAGATAGTATATTTGTATGTGAAAACCTCTCTTTCCTTATTACTTCCTATTAATTGCAACGATGACCAAAACTATGTTTGTCAACTCTCAACAACTTTTATGCCTCATACTTTTCTTGTGTGAAGTCATTACTATCCATAAGATCAATATGAACTTTTTTATTTATTTTTGTTCTTTCTACTTTCTCAAGATCTTAGCAAGATAGCAAAGCCCTTGACTCAACACTAATCTTTATTATAGATAGTTCACGGACTCGATTACATAAAGAGATCACAACTCAAAACTACTTGATACTAAAACTTCAATCTACTAGATCAAGGTATTACTAAAGGAATCAAACTAAGTAAAACAGTAAAGATAGGAGTGTGATGGTGATACGATACCAGGGAACCTCCCCCAAGCTTGACAGTTGCCAAGGGGCACCCATACCCATGTGATTATGTCCTTGGAGGTGATGGAGGTGGTGATGATGATGTTGGATAATTGCACATCGAGCATAAAAGCTCCTCCAACTTGCGTATAATGCCTTTGAGTCCGGCGATATGATCCTTCAACAAAATATTCTCCTGTGTGAGATACTTATTCTGTATGCGAGCTAACTCAATCATCTTGAAAGCTTCAATCTCAATTGGAGAAAGAGGTTAGGTAAAGGTTGAGGGATGTCTTCTTCTTCCACCGCCGGAGCTTGAACCTCCATGGCCTTCTTGATCCCTTCATCCTTGTTGATCTCTTCCGGTTCTTCCCTTTTCAGCTCTATCTTCAATAGCCAAGCATCCTTGTCTTCATTGTTGAAGGATGGCGACGTCATGGTGCTCTAGATCTGTCAGAAAAACAGCTCAAAACAAAAACAGAGTATATTTGCGTGATACAGTGGTCAAAACCTTCGGGAGATTATATAATGAATTTTTACCGACCAAAATACGTAATGTGCAAGAAAACGGAGTCTGGGGGGCACACGAGGTGGCCACGAGACAGGGGGGTGCGCCCAGGAAGGGTGGGCACACCCTCCACCCTCGTGGAGGCCTCGTGTCCTTCCCAGATTACTTCTTTCTTCCTAAACTTCTTAAATATTCCAAAACGGAGAAAAATTGCAATTAGAACCGTTTTGGAGTCGGTTTACTTACCGTACCACATACCTATTCCTTTTCGGAGTCTGAAACGTTCTGGAAAGTGTCCCTTATGTATTCCTCCGGGGTTACGATGTCAATAATATTAGTCTCAACATTGATAGGATTACCTGAGATATAATGTTTGATTCTTTGACCGTTCACCACCCTCAGACTTCTGCCTTTGAAGTTGTTTACTTCTATGGCACCGGAACGATAGACGTCCTCGAAAACATAAGGACCTTCCCATTTAGAGAGAAGTTTTCCTACAAAAAATCTTAAACGAGAGTTGAATAATAACACATAATCACCTACGTTAAATTCTCGCTTTTGTATCCTTTTGTCATGCCATCGTTTAACTTTTTCTTTGAATAGCTTGGCATTCTTATAGGCCTGGGTTCTCCATTCATCAAGTGAGCTAATGTCAAACAACCTCTTCTCACTGGCAAGTTTGAAGTCATAGTTGAGCTCTTTAATAGCCCAATATGCTTTATGTTCAAGTTCAAGAGGTAAGTGACATGCTTTTCCATAAACCATCTTATACGGAGACATACCCATAGGATTTTTATATGCAGTTCTATAGGCCCATAATGCATCTTTTCAAGTTTCTTGGACCAGTTTTTTCTAGATCTATTCACAGTCTTTTGCAAAATTAATTTGAGCTCTCTATTGCTCAACTCTACTTGACCACTAGACTGCGGGTGATAAGGAGATGTGATTCTATGATTAACATCATACTTAGCAAGCATCTTACGGAAAGCACCATGAATAAAATGTGAACCACCATCAATCATAAGATATCTAGGGACTCCAAACCTTGGAACAATAACTTCTTTAAGCATTTTAATAGAAGTGTGATGATCAACACTACTAGTTGGAATAGCTTCTACCCACTTAGTAACGTAATCAACAGCAACTAAAATATGTGTGTAACCATTAGAGGCAGGAAAAGGTCCCACATAATCAAAGCCCCAAACATCAAATGGTTCAATAACAAGAGAATAATTCATAGGCATTTCTTGACATCTACTAATATTACCTATTCTATGACATTCATCACAAGATAAGACAAACTTACGAGCATCTTTGAAGAGAGTAGGCCAATAAAAACCGGATTGCAATACCTTATGTGCAGTTCTATCTCCAGCGTGGTGTCCTCCATATGATTCAGAGTGACACTTGCGTAGGATCTGTTCCTGTTCATGCTCAGATACACAACATCTAATAACACCATCTACTCCTTCTTTATAAAGGTGTGGGTCCTCCCAGAAGTAATGTCTTAAATCATAAAAGAACTTTTTCTTTTGCTGGTATGTGAAACTAGGTGGTATAAATTTAGCAACAATGTAATTAGCATAATTAGCATAACAAGGAGCAGTACGAGTAGCATTAACGACCGCTAATTGTTCATCAAGAAAGCTATCATCAATAGGTAGTGGGTCATCAAGAACATTCTCTAACCTAGACAAGTTTTCTGCAACAGGGTTCTCAGCTCCCTTTCTATCAATAATATGCAAATCAAATTCTTGGAGCAAGAGAACCCATCTAATGAGTCTAGGTTTAGCATCTTTCTTTTCCATAAGATATTTAATAGCAGCATGATCAGTGTGAATAGTAACTTTGGAATCAACAATATAAGGTCTAAACTTATCACATGCAAACACAACTGCTAAGAACTCTTTTTCAGTAGTAGCATAATTTCTCTGGGAAGTATCAAGAGTCTTACTAGCATACTGGATAACATTCAATTTCTTATCAACTCTTTGACCTAAAACAACACCTACAGCATAATCACTAGCATCACACATAATTTCAAAGGGTAAATTCCAATCAGGTGGCTGAACAATAGGTGCAGTAATCAAGGCTTTCTTAAGTATTTCAAATGCTTCTACACAATCATCATCAAAGACAAAAGGAATATCTTCTTGTAATAAATTAGTCAGAGGCCTAGATATTTTAGAAAATTCCTTAATGAACCTCCTATAAAAACCGGCATGACCAAGGAAACTTCTTATACCATTTATGTCCTTGGGACATGGCATCTTTTCAATAGCATCAACTTTAGCTTTATCAACCTCAATACCTTTCTTAGAAATCTTATGCCCCAAGACAATGCCTTCATTAACCATAAAGTGGCACTTTTTCCCAATTCAAGACGAGACTAGTGTCTTCACATCTCTGCAAAACTCGATCAAGGTTGCTCAAGCAATCATCAAAAGAGGATCCATAGACAGAGAAATCATCCATGAATACCTCACAAATCTTTTAACAAAAGTTAGAGAATATAGCCACCATACATCTTTGAAAGGTAGCAGGTGCATTACATAAACCAAAAGGCATATGTATATAAGCAAAGGTACTGAAAGGGCAAGTAAAAGTCATTTTTGATTAACCCTTTGCTGACATAGGTATTTGAGAGAAACCAGAATAACCATCTAGAAAGCAGAAATGTGTGTGTTTGGATAGTCTTTCTAGCATTTGATCAATAAAAGGTAAAGGGTAATGATTTTTCTTAGTAGCTTTATTTAACTTACGGAAATCAATTACCATCCTATAACCTGTAATAATTCTTTGCGGGATCAATTCATCTTTATCATTAGGAACAACAGTAATGCCTCCCTTCTTAGGAACACAATGGACAGGACTTACCCATTCACTATCAGCAACGGGATAAATTATACCTGCCTCAAGGAGCTTTAGTATCTCCTTTCTTACCACTTCCTTCATCTTAGGATTTAATCGTCGTTGAGGATCTCTAACTGGTTTGGCATCTTCCTCCACTTTAATTTTGTGTTGGCATAGAGTGGGACTAATGCCCTTAAGATCATCCAGAGTATATCCAATAGCAGCGCGGTGCTTCTTCATAGTTTTCAATAATCTTTCTTCTTCTTGCTCTGAAAGGTTAGCACTAATAATAAAATATTTTCTATTCATCAAGATAATCATACTTAAGATTATCAGGTAATGGTTTGAGCTCAAACACGGGATCACCCTTGGGTGGAGGAGGATCCCCTAGGATTTCAACAGGTAAGTTGTGTTTCAGAATAGGACCCTGTTGAAGGAACACTTCATCTATTTCCCTTCTTTCATTCATAAACATATCATTTTATGGTCTAGCAAATATTGTTCTAACGGATCAGTAGGAGGCACGACAATAGAAGCAAGACCAATAATCTCATCCTTACTAGGTGATTCTTTATCACGGGGTTGTCTACGAAACTTAGCAAAATTAAACTTATGAGACATATCCCCTAAGCCAATTGTAACAATATCCTTTTCACAATCAATCCTATCATTAACAATATTCAAGAAGGGTCTACCGAATATAATGGGACAAAAGTCATCTTGTGGGGAACAAAGAACAAGAAAATCAACAGGATATTTAACCTTCCCACACAAGACTTCGACATGTCTAACAATCCCAAATGGTTTAATGGTGTCACTATTGGCAAGCTTAATGGTAACATCAATATCTTCTATTTCAGCGGGTGCGATATCATGCATAATTTCTTTATATAAGTCATAGGGTATTGCACTAGCACTAGCACCCATATCACATAAGCCAGGATAACAATGATCTCGTATTTTAACAGAAATAACAGGCATGCCTACAACAGGTCTATGTATCTTAGCATCTGGTCTAGCAATCACTACAAAAAAATACACTTTCGTGATGATACGTGTTTGTCACAGTAGGTTGTGTTTTTTGTCATGCATGTACATCCATGACGATTTTATGACAGAATCAAGATAGTCATACCCGTGCTGTCGGAGAAGTGTTCCATAAATCGCGCGTCATGGAAGTGCTTTCGTCAAGGGTGACCGACACGTGGCATCCACCATAACGGAACGCCGTTAAGCTATCGGGTCGGGTTTTGGATCCGATAACCCGTTAACAGCCCCGACCAATGGGGATTTTCCACGTGTAAAATCATCATTGGCTGGAGGAAACACGTGTCGGCTCATCGTTGGGACAGATGTCATCCACTCATTGGACAGAAGGCGCCTATGATACATCGGCACGTGGCACGGTCCATCAAGTTTAAATGGGCCGGCCCAACTAAAGGCCCACAAGATTTTGCGGACCATAATGGGCCGGCCCAGCTAAAGGCCCATGAGATTTTGCGGACCATAATGGGCTGGCCCAGCTAAAGGCCAACAAGATTTCGCGGGCCATAATAGGCTAGCCCAGGTAAAGGCCCACAAGATTTTTGTGTGCCATAATGGGCCGGCCCAGGTAAAGGCCCACAAAATTCTTGCGGATCATAATGGGCCGGCCCAGCTAAAGGTCCACGAGATTTCGCCGACATTAATGGGCCGGCCCTGCTGTAGGCCCACAAGATTTTTAGGACCCTAGTAGGCCAGCCCATTAACTGGCTACCATGTTTTGGGCCAAATGCCGGCCCATATTTGATCCGGTCCATTAATGGCCTGCCACGTTCCGGGCCTAATAATGGCCCATATAAGATCCGGCCCATTAAAAGCCTCCCACTTTCTGGGCCAAATCACGGCCCAGATCAGGTCCGGCCCTTTAAGAGGCTTTGGGCTCAATTATGGCCCATATCAAATTCGGCCCGTTAACTGGACGCTATGCTTTTGGGCCCACTTGCTAAAGGCCCATTTAGTAATTCAGCCTGATATTAGTTTCGGCCTGTTAAGGGCCCATTTAACATTTCGGCCCTATATTAATTTCGGCCTGTTAAAAGCCCGTCATATAGTTGGGCCTAACTACGGCCCGGTTTGCATCCGGCCTGCTCGCAGCCGATATCTGATTGAGCCAAACAAGGACCGAGACAACTTTGGCCTGTTAAAAGCCCGTGAATTGATTCGCACAATCATGGGCCGAGGTCCATTTTGGGCTGCTGCCGGCCCGTGAGCTATTTGGCACATTTCAGGCCCAACCTACTTCTCAGCCTCCTAAAAGCCCATTGATTTTTCTTGAGAAAATAGGGCCGGGGGTTATTCGGCCTATTAAAGGCCCGAATCTAATAGTGGGCCAGTTTGACAGGGCCCACGATGCGGATCATACATCGTGATTGCATGACGGCCCGATTATGTACCGTAATTTTACTGTTTGGCCGGTTTACTGCGAAGACAGGATATATATACAGTAAAATAACTGCAGCATCATGAATAAGAAAAAACCTAGACTATACAATAAAGAAATTACGGCATATTACATCCACAGGGCATCAAAGTTCGCCACTATGATAATAAAGCACAAGCAGACAACATATTACATACACTGGGCATCAAAGATCGCCACCAGTGCAAATAAACACGCAGACAAAATAATACACAAAACCGACATCACTTCAATAGAGTTCAAGAAAGGTTAGCCCGGCTGGGGAGCTGCAGCGCAAGCAGGTGAGCAAGATGATGAGACTGCGCTTGTTCAACACTTATATCTTCCTCACTCTGAAAGATAAACAAGCAGACAGATGACAGGTTTTGCACATAAAAGTATCAGTGCTGACAATTCATCACATTTCTTACTGACGAATAAAGTGACACAGTTTAAAATTGCATTAATACAATATGGTATTGTTCAGGTCAAGACATGGCAGGAAATGACATTGTGAAGGAGTTGGAAGCTTCACGACACCACTTGATTACAGATCAAGAACGCAGAAGTATCAATGGTTACTGTGCTGTCAATTTATCCCATTTCAGATTGGCAAATAAAGAGATGGTTTAAATAATAGTAGAATGATATGACATTGTTCATAGTTAAGACATTGCAGAATATGACATTGTGCTGTAGTGGGTAGGTTCACCACACCACTGGATTATAGATGAAGAACAAAAGCATACATGCAGTGCAAAAGAAGATCACTTGCTCTGTATAGTTTAATTTACATGGTATGAAGAAGGAACTTGGTTGTACAACTGAAAACTTAAATTGAGAAGGACAAACTTTTGTTTATGAACTACATAATAAACTTTAAACATGCAATTTGATGCAAACACCAAAAATAAACAGCTGTTGCAGTCATGCCTAACCAAATATACACAACAAAGTTTGAAGGCTTGAGAAGGACAAACTTAC
>NC_041381.1:543658268-543664168 GCF_002162155.2 Triticum dicoccoides | reverse complement strand
TTAAGAGTAAATATAGATGTGATAATATACGAAAAATTGGAGAATATTTAAGATAAGATGAAGAGTGATGCTACATAACCAAGTAGCTATAAATGTATGTGCAGCGATACAGGCAAAAGGCACAGCCAAGAGCAATGCAGAGCTAAACTTCTTCAGTACCAACCTTATGGTAAGAGTAAATATAGATCTAATGTGTAGAAAATGGAGGGCAAAGGAAAATAAGCTGCAGAGTGATGGTACATGAACAACTACCTGTCAATATAAGTACACTTATAAAGGACAGCATGTACTTACAAGAACAATGCAGAGCTAAAAAAATTCATTGGCATTGGATATATTCTACACTAATGTAACCATTCATACAGATCAGATAATTTGGAGCGAACAATTGATAAGCAAGCTGTCATGCATACTGCTGTCACATAATGAACCAGGTATGTATGCAAGTACAGTGATACAGGACAACAGGTACTAACAAGAGCAAAGCAGCGGGAATCATATTTGCGATATCCTGTCGTTCTTTTCAAACCGGAATTCTTCTTCGAGCAGATTTCCTGCAAAAAAGATCCGTAAGGCACATGCGGAAAAGTAGAAGTTCAAATTGTCATGTGATTTCATAGACAGTACCTCATCCTGGGAACAAGACCAGTGCATAACAAGGTTTTTCCATTCAATGTCTTCTAATTTTAGCACAGGAGACTTCACCGGAAATTCGTTTATAGACTTGCCATCAAAGTGTGATTTGCTCAGGTAACACCAATACTGCTGCAATGCTTCCTTGAAAATCACAAGCAAGCTTTGCTTGTCATGACTATCCAGATTGACCCTCGCCTAGTTACAACAATGTAATGTAAATCATTGATGTGTTCGATAAGCATAAAACAGGAAAATAATAACCATGAATAATAACACTTACACGTAAGTTGGACAAGAAGATGTCAAAATGGTGTTTGTCTTCAATATAATCTTCCCATGATGGGAATATATGCACGTAGTCCCTAACAACATTGAAAGCATTGTCTTTTAAACTAGGGATAAATGGAATGGGGTTCCAATCTGCAGGAATTGGCCGTCTCTGCAGTTGGGATAGGTCTTCGGCCGGTGGACTTGCTGTACTTTTTGCTGGAGTGGGATTTTTCTGTGGTACGGCTGGTGCTATGGCAAATGAAATTGGTATACCTTTTGCTGGAGTGCAGGTCATGTGTGGTGGGGCTAGTGGTGTGGCCAGTGAAGTATGGGTACAGTCTGCTGGAGTCGGTCCTATGTTTTGTGTCACTGGTTGTACAACCAATATAAGTGGGGCGCTGTCTGATTTCTCTGGCACCACCATGTTTTTCAAGGACTTTGCTGGTGCTCCTTCAGGTTCGGCAATCACCCTCTTCCTTTTTGATGTCTGATGCACAAGAACAGCGTTTGAGTGGAAAAAAATGGTATGATGACAGATGGAATATGTATTGATAATGGATGGGCATGGCATCTCGAGTTATATGGTGAGTAAACTAAGCAGATGGCGGTGCAACAAAGTAGAAGAAATACAAGACAACATATGCAAGATACGCGCAATCAATAAAACCTTGCCAAATTAGAACAGGACCTTGATGGGTGAACAGGACAGGCCATCTGCCTTTGACTCCTCGAGGTTAGAATAGTCATTAGGATGATATTCTGAACAAGAATCAACAGGTGGGGAGCGTACGAGTTTCATTGCTTCCAGAATGGCACTCAATGCCTTGGTGCCAATTTTGTAAGTCATTGCAGTGTTCCACAATATTCTTCTGATGCGCGGATTCTGATATTCACTGTAATTGCGTATAATATCTGAGAACCATGAAAACATAAATAGTTGTGAGATTATCTTTGTAATGCAGATGATATTCTAATATAGGGCCGCCCCTGTAAACACTTATGTGCTATCACTGGATTCTGATGAGAGAGCTCATGTGTGCTATAATATGGTGCGTGCAATTATATAATCTGGCACAAGTACACAAAAAATAGGCTCTAGAAGTAAGGATAGCTGGCAGATGATAGGTTCATAATATACTGTATAGAGAGTTTATTGCCAAACCATGATAACAAGAGCACACAACAACTAGGCAGATCATAGTGTACATAACAGGGGTACACCATAACCACGATATATTTTTCCACGAAAGTGGAACTGGCTTGAAAATACAGTGTTGTATTGCCGCTACTAATTGAAAGCCTATCGATCACGTATATGCCAGCTCTATCGAACTTGGTAAAGAAGAGCAAGCATATTTTGGATAATAAAATGTTGGTTGCGCAGTGCCCACACATGATGAACCAGAGCGCATTAAGAATGCAACTCCCAGCTATCTCTCGACCATTTCAGGTAGTTGGGTGAAGATCCTATGTCTCCTAACCCTTCTTCTTCCTCGTCTTTGATTCTTCCCATACAGAACACCGCACGGGCCGCCGGCCGGACCACCGGCCCCCACCGCCTGTGTCCCTCCGCCACCCCCACCCCCACCCGCGTTGAGTTTTCTTTGTTTAGCGAGGCCCCACAACCACCCGAGCCCCTTGGATCGCACGGGCGAACTCCGGCGAGCTCTGAAAAATCGACTGACCAAATTTTGAAATTTAGTCTACTGTGATTTAACTAGTGTGGAATATAAAAGGGGAAAACCATAAGCATTGGGAGTATAGTGTTGAGCGTGCCATGGTGGATCTGAAGGTGCAAACCGGACAAAGGCAATTTCGCAACCAAGACAAGAAATCAGATTAAAGCAGTGGCGGTCTATTTTCTTGTTGCAATAAATAAGTTGAGCAGATACGAAAGAGTACCGCCTCTGGTGCGGCGCCGTGTACGCATATGCTGAGAATTTGACGGTGCTACGGTAGCGATGGCTATCGGCAGCGTGGAAGCAGATCTAGGAGGGTAGACGGTGGCGGAGGGCACGGTGGACGAGACGGTTGTAGGAGCGGCACCGGCAAGGTGGACGACGGCGGGGATGAAGCGAGAGGACGGGATGCAAGGATCCTGGTCCGAAGGCATGGATGAGTAAGGTCGATCTCTTGTAATGGACGGCGGCGTCGGGGTATCAGCTCCGGCATGGTGGAGGAGGACGGCGGTGGATGGGGTGGCGGACGGCAGCAGACGGAGGAGGGTGGGGTGGAGAGGGTGTTTTGGCGCCCACGGAGTACCAATGGGGAAAAGGGAGGTAGGTAGGAAGGGGAACCATGTATTCAGGGCGCGCTTGTCTCAAATGCGAGGAAATTTACAAACTTAGCCCCCTTTTCAAATTTCTACTACATCACAGCAACATTAGTCAGTTGGGGATAGGACGGTAATCTCGCATACACCGAATATTTGCCGACGAGTGTTTGTTTTTGGCGCCCACCGTGTATGAATGTGAATCGGGGAAGGAGTCGATTTCGGCCGAGGGAACACTGTGTTTTGGCGCCCACCGTGTATGAATCCGGGTGAGAGGCGGTTACGTCATGTTTGGGTGAAATTACAAACCTACCCCTATCGAAACCTATCGAAATCCAGCAGATAGGCTTTGCGTGGCAGGGATAGGCAGTAGTGATTTCCATCTCACAGATTTTGGTTTCAGGCGGTTACTGTGACTTTCCCCGCTTCGTTCAAATTTTGCATAGTGCATGTTTACCGTGCCAACTCAATTCGAATCCCGTTTGTATTCTACTATTTTTTTCGGACGGGATCGATTTTCAATTTGAATTAAATTCTATATACATCATTTTTATATATATACTTTCAAAAGCACAACACCATTTATACATAAATATGGTTTACAAATGGCATGATCTCAGATTCATAAGGTTGTATCCATCAATTTGGATTTTAAAATATTTGAAACCACTTTATGTTGAAATCCAATGTATGCATTCCTCGCTAACTATCTCCAACTAATGTGTGTTTCATGCATGTTTTTTTAACTTCTCAAACATGTATAATGTGTTTCACACACACAACATATAGTGTAATCCCGTTTAGACATTAATTGCATATAAACCATGCATTGTTTGTAATTGAAGAATCTATGGATCACCAATATTGATAAACTATATAACGTTACACGTGTGCCCAAATTCAAATGAATATGCATGTTTGATACACCAATTTGCGTTATGATATTATCGATGTCGTGATCTCCAGTTTAAATATTTGAATCCGCTTTAATCCAGATATTCGTCTCATATAGCTATCACTCATGCTTATATAGGACTATCTCTCTGGACCTATACGCGTTCATCGTCTCTCAGGTATGTCTCGTGCTACTTGTATGTCGACAATGATCTTTTATCTTCGTAACACACTGACGGTAATCTCTCCCTCGACCTTCATCACTCTATCTCTCTTTAAGTATATCTCGCTCCCTGCTATGTGTCTCTAAATATGATTCTCCATGTGGAATCTCTTTCTCTCACACAAACAGAAAACTTTGTCTCCCGGGGTCTCATTTCTCTCTACTATTCCCATGTGTGCCACTCGTACACCCCTCATACAAAGATGTCTTTCGCTCCTTAGATATGAGAACCTACGACTCTTCCTCTTCAATATCTCTTTCTCAGACACAAACACAAACTCTGTCTCCTAGGGTCTCATATTTCTCCATTGTTCTCTTGTATGTCGCTCACACACACCCTCCCTCCCTAGAGATATCTTGCGTTCCCTCATATGTCTCTCTAGCTATCACTCTCGTTGTGAAATATCTTTCTCTCTCACAGACACAAAACTCCGTCTCTCTGGATCTCATTTCTCTCTGATATCTGTTTGTTTGTGACTCACATGCACCCTCTCTCTATCTCTCTCACACCCACACACATAACCCAGCCTTCTGACCCACTCGACTCCTATCTCTAACACACACTAGCTAGCATCTTTATCTTTCTATTTATCTGTTTCTCCATCAACCTTCTTTCTTACCCTCACTCTTGATTCCTATCACGCACACTACATATGTTTCTCTCTACATGCAGTCAAGTGCCCTCTCACACACATATATAACTTCACCCTTTGATCCACCTGACGGTCATCTCGAACAACACCCGAACTAATGGATGTCCCTCTAGCTAGCATCTCCATCTCTGTATCTATTTGTAGTTTCTCCGTCAACATTTCTTTCTCGCACGGAGTCTTGCTTCCTATAACCCACACTATATATGTCTCTCCATACATATGCATTTATAGGTTAATCTCTTTTGCACAATCGTTGCGCCTCACCCCCTCTGCTCACCATAGATGCATGCTCCAGCCCACGCCACTATCTCTTAAAGACAAAAACACATGCTCAATTGTCGGGCCTTCTTCCCTGCACTCTCACATGCATGCATATTGTCATACCGATCCGTCTCTCCCATGTCGTTGATCTTATGACTTATGTCTTCTTTCTTTTATCTCGATCATGCGCGCGCACACACATACACATCCCACGTATACATGTATACCTCTCACACATGCACATTCAAGGTCTCTATGTCTCCATACGTAGTTAATTACCCTCAATCCTAATGCCACATAGAATCGTTCTCCTCTTTTGTGCACATAACTTCCGCCTGGATGGGTAAAACACACACTCACACTTAACAATCTCCTTCTAGCTACCCCCCGCGCCTCTCACACTTCCCCTATATCCCCGAAACCAATAAGACCATCCCTTTGTTTAATTCCCGCCTACATGCACCATCGATATATAGTAGTCTTCCTTGGTGTCTCTCGAACAAACACGTTCTCTCGATGTCGACTCCTCTCACGCGCACGCACCTTCTCTTCCCTCTCTACGGGCATTTTCTCTCTCGCACCCCATCGTTGGTGGCCTCTGCCATACACATCACCTCTCTATGATGAAGCCATGCACACTTAAATTACATCCGCCATAGAGGACCCCGCGACACACACACACACACACACA
>NC_041381.1:543631362-543657862 GCF_002162155.2 Triticum dicoccoides | reverse complement strand
ACACGCACGCACCCCCCACACACTTAGACTCCATCTCTCTCTCTCTCTCTGTCACACACACAAACACACACTAAGACTCCATCTCTCTCTATCTCCTCTCTCTCTCTCTCACAGACACACACACACGCACACACATACACACACCCCCCACACACAAACTAAGACTCCATCTCACACACACATGCTCTAGGCGGAGCATTTGTTCCTACCACCCTTCATCCAACCTTACCCGTATAATAAACAATCACCTTTATTTACTTGCATAACATGGACAAATTCCACTTTACTTTAGTAGTCAGCAAACTTATCATCTGTACCCTTATAAAAAAACAAGTTGGCGATGATGGTGTGCCTGCCATCTTGTAATACAGACCGTATGATCTATATCTGACGGATAGAAAGCAAACTATGATAACTTTACAAAAGATAACCGCACCTCTCTCCACATCATTATCTCCCGCAACCTCATTGCTCAGCAATTAAAGAAGGAATAAGTCTCTGGAACAATCTAGCATGCATGGTGGCCGCTGCCGCCTGCCGGCGCCGTCCATCCCCATGCCTCTGCCCATTCCGACCACCAGTCACCACCACGCTCCACTCCTGCTCGCCTTATCTCTCATCTTTCATTTTTTCGATGACATTCTCGAGATACCAGTTTTCCGATAAAATTCTCGAGATATCATTAGTTTTTACACATGGGATTACTCCTGCATGGGTCAATCACAACATGTGTTTTGTAAAAAATGCATATTGATGTTCCGTGCAATGCACGAGAATCTTGCTTATAATTATATAATGCAAATCACGAGCAGGAAGTGACATTTTTTTGACACAACCACGTTAACATGTCCACGTAAATCACTAGCTAAAGTAATACCATTATACTTATATCCCGATGCAAAAGGTTGAGTACATGTCCGAAGAGTAGAGTCGCACACACGCACTCTGTCTCTTAGAATCTCTCTCTCACACACACACCAGCTACGTGACGCCCACTTAAGCAGACACGAGTATGTTACAATTTGTGCATCCCTGGGTACACGTGATGCTACACATTTATTTAAGCCGGAAGGCGAACCCAAACAATAGCTACATTCATTCCCCTCCCGCCGCCTCTTCTCTGGTTGCCGTCGCCTGGTAGCCATGGGCTGGCCGAAGGTAACAACATACGCCATACTCCCGCCGGAGCGACGCTTTAATATGGAAATTTTAGTGGTCATGCATGCATCTTTTTGTGCTAGTTATCCTATATAAGGGTTGACCGGTCGCTTCCCGCGGACGTGCGCGGGTGGTGGAAGAGGAAGAAGAAGGGAAGCGGGCTGTGGAGTAACGTTTTTTACCACAATTTATTAGGAAAGTGAGTGCAATAATTGAGTAGTTTTGCAAACTACCAGTACTACACCTGAAACAGTTCAAAACCTATACTCCCTTGCCAGCGCGCGCTTCCCTCTTGAAACGGTCAGCGTCGCCCTGGAGCATCAGTGCCGCATTAATGCCCGGCCAGAGCAGAGGCGACCTCTCACTGGCGCCGGCTTTGAAGTGGCGCGATGGCCGAGAGAGCGCCGCTTGCCGGTGCACGCGACTGCTCCGCGTCGAGACTGGCCATAGGCCCTATTTGGATCCATGGGTTAGAGTTAGTTTGAGCTAGTTGGGGATCAAATAGCCCTAAAGTATCCAAGCATGAGAGTATAAATTGGAGCAAGTTGCACCGACCCACCAAAAAAAACTATCCCACCCAAGAGGCGCTAACTAGAGTTAGTTCTCATTGGGACCACTGAAAAATCACTTTTCTCTCTCCATGAAGTGCATTTATTGTGAATCTAAACTTGTCACCCAAACACCTCTTTGGCTACAGTTAGTTCAGGGTTAGTCATGAGTTAGTCTAACCTCTAGCTAAGTTAGAGTATCAAACAGGAGCAGTATAGGACATGCAAGTTGCTCAAAGCATACAGGCAAATTCGTACGTGAAAGGATTTTTTTTCTTTTTGAAAACTGAATGTGAAAGGATTTTTTTAGAATGCTCTTGGCATGTCACTAACATGTGATAGTTAACCGACCTCAATAGACGGCAGAAAGCCAGCCCGCCGCACTTTGATAGAGACGAGGAGGGAGAAGCGATACAGGCTGCTGGATTTCTAGAGATAGGTTTCGCACGGAAGCCAAGAAATATAGTGATAGCGTGGATTAGCCATGTACTAGTATGATGTAACTACACTGGGCTGCCGTGTTTCATACTCTTCCAGTCCACTGTGGAGATGATTGGTTAATTTTATATTGCTGAATAATATTAAATATTATGAGTGCAGACGCTCCACCACGAGGTTCCTTGCTCCTTCTCGGTCGTCCGGAATCTATGTTCTTCCACTCTATTTTTTACGTGAGCTTTGTTCATCCTTTTGCCAACACGCGAGACATCTAGCATCAAGGTGCACGTGTTATGCAAGGATCATTCCATCTATATGAAGAACACGTGGGACTGGAACTACGAGACGGACATGTACCCAGGAGTGGATGTATGAACCTGAGTAATGTAGCGCAGTAAGTGAAGTAGAAAGGCACAAACGGTATGAACATGCGTGGCATATAGGGTGTGTTTGGTTCCGTTCTCATCTCAGCATAGTTGTTCCCTCTTCATGCATGCTCAACTCAACACCCCTCTTCATGCATGCTCTCTTCATGCATGCTTCTAGTGTATTTGTGCTAAACTAGTGTGGATTCATGCACCCTCCATACACTCTACCAAACACCCAAAAGTAGGTCGAGAAGGGAACTCTTGGGCGGCATTTGTCTCTTACTACGTACTACCACTAAATGTTGTACGTGCAATGCACGGTGATGTTATGGAGTACGTGCCTAAGTACTCTACTACTACTATATTAGTTGGAGGCACATATTAACTTTTATATTTGTTTACGTGTATGCCCCGAGACCTTCCAACTAGACGTGTCTTTCTCTCCAGGTCGCACTTTGTATCGTTCATACCACTAAGTACTACTACGTGTGGTCTCCGACCCAGAAGTGGAAGAAGTGGAGATGCTCTACCACGCTGTTTTTTTACGCTGGGCTCTACCACGCTGTTCATGTCCCACTCCTTTCGCTGACGTGTGGGACATCCAGCACATGCCGTGTTTGGCACCCTTCGTCGTAAGAGTTGAAACGCTAGCATTCATCAGAAATAAAAAATAATTATAAATCGGCAGTGATACTATTTTTTTGCGAACCAATCAGCAGTGATACTATACCACGCGGTTTCCTTGCTCCTCGATATCGAAAAGAATACTTCCTTCGCTAACGTGGGACGTCGACCATCCTGGTCCACTTGCCATGCACGCAGAACTCCAAGGGAGAGTCACCCAGGTCGTCGCGCCGCAGTAACAATGACTAATGAGCCTTCAAATCACAGGCCCACTTCCCACTTTGATGTTGCTCAGAGGAAGGAACCATCATGACTTTGTTGAATTCCGCTTCTTGAAGAAAACTACTATACCAGCAGTACTACTAGCTACAGTATTTACTCCAACAGAGGCCTCCTTTCGTTCATAGGATAGGAATATGAAAATCATAGGAAGTGAGATGACATGCATCTCAATTCCTATAGAGAAAGAGATGCCATTTGATGCTTAGGATAGGAATTTTTCCATTTAGTCTAGGCTAATGTACTGGTAATTTGCTCTAAAAACTACAGTAGTAACTAGTAGTACTGGTACATGCTCGTACTCAGACACAGACACACGCACTAACTACTAGTACTACTACTTCTCACATGCTGGCCAGACGACGTCGTTCTCCTTCCCAGCTTTGTCAGCGACACCCCACCGTGCTTGGATCTCCGCCGACCTCTCTGCAGCAGCGCGTGCGTCCTTTTCTTTCTTGCGGTGGCGGGCCTCTCTTTTCTTGAGTGCTTTCTGACTTTTCCGCTCCCTCTGTGCGGCTTTGGCTGCCTCTTGCTCTACCGCCCATTCGGCCTTGGCATCTTCAAATTCCTCCCACATAGTTGTGAGGTCGCGAGCGGCGATGAACTCGGCATGGTGGGATGCCATCGCTTCCCTACCATTTTGTGTGCGGTCGTGGGCGGCGAGGAACTCGGCGCGGCGGGATGCCATCGCTGCCTTATCGGTTAGTGTGCGGCGCGGTGGCATGAACGACGCTTGGTGAGAGCTCTGGGGTGGAGTGGCTGGACAACCGTATAGTGCATTGGTTTGTCAAGAGCTCAAGGACAGAAGACGAAGCAAATTAGGATTCCCCTTCAATTCTGGTCATTTATTACCGAGTAAAATGCATGGGCGGTCATGGAACTTGTCTTGATAGCTCACTTTGATCATTGTATATGAGATACGGCGAGCCCATCACCTGCGCGCCCCGGCGGTGCCTGACATTACTGTTTAGACGTTTGATGGAGGCCTACGCGAACACCGAGCATGTATTCACCTGGCTCAACACCAACGGTCATACTCGGACCGCCTTGCTCATGTATATCGCCCATCACAACGACAATCTATAAAACAACCTAAGCTAGAGAGGGTACTATGGTAGTATGTACTATCGTGAGCGATCGATCTTAGTGCCACTACACACCGAAACCCCTTCCATCGCTAGCGCGCGCTTCCCTCCTGAAACGGTCACCATCTCTCCAGAATGTCAATGCCGCATTCATCGGACTTAACTGCAGGTGCAATTGGTGTGTCACTGACATGCGGGCCAGACGCCCGTTGGGCTCACATATCAGTAACCCAAATGCATCTGCAGTTAAGTCACTGAAGCAGCATCTGCATTCACGCTCGACGAACCTACTCCGACGCCAGTTGTCCATCCGTCTGCCGCGCCTCATTGCCATTCGCCCTCTATATTAACTTGAGCCCCAGCTCCCAGCCATAGCCAAAGACCCACACTTATTCTCCTCCGGTCCCTTCCTTCTGTCGGCACCACTTCAACCATGGCCTCCTGGCGCTCCGAAGCTCTCTTGGACGTACTGTCGCTGGAGCAGACGAGGGACATCGGCGGCTCAGCTCCGTGCATGCTCCAAAGCTCTCTTCGACGTACTGTCGCAGGAGCAAACGAAGGAGATCGCCGGCACCCCCCAGCCGCCCTCCGCCTCCATGATCACGAATCCGGCGCGCGTGCACGGGCACAGCCGACAGTGAGGAAGAGCAGTATACGGTAGGTCGCCGCCGCTCTGGTCCCAGGAAGGCCACCGCTACTCCACTCAGTCGACACCAAGCTTGGTGGGGTAAACATCGGCGACCGATTAGTCGCTTGACGGCAACATGGAGGCGGAAATCTTCAGAACCTTGTGCTCCGACCAGAGGAGGAGGTTATCGAGGCGGATGAGGAGGAGGCAAAGGCAATGGCCGGCTTTCTCGGGTTCATGGCCGGACATGGTGGTCGGGCGCCAACGATCGTTTAGATTAGGTTTACAATAGGTTTAGTATGGTTTGTGCGAAATATGTAATGAATTTCGTCCAGTTTGTAGGAAAAGTTTTCGAAATGTAATGAATTTCATCCGGTTAATTTGAAATTTTCTTTGTTTGCACGAATTTCGTCCCGTTAGTTCATATAGTTGTCGAAAGGTATGCGGGCAGCATCAGATGGCATCCATCAGTGTCCTCGGATAGATGCCGGTGTAAATTTGTGGGCCAACGATGGAGATGCCCTAACTATCATGCTATAATCGCTAACAATCCTCCATTATTTGGCAGGGAACAGTTATCCCTCGATCAAAATCAGATCCGCGGTGTTTCGCACTCCTCCCGCGTAAGAGTGTAAACTCTTGCTTACATAAAAATGGAGCAAGTGGACGGCACTGTAGCACGTAATATCACTCGAACTAGCCCGCCTAACAAGCGGGAAAGCACCGCCCTCGTCATTTTGTTCTGGATTTCTATTGATCGATCGCGCAAAAATGTTTCTCTTAGCAAGTTCTAAAGGAAAAGGTGGCACACTTACGACTCGTATGCGTCGCAACCCCGATAGTCTGGTTCGCACGCCGCTCACCAGAGGGGACACTCGTTGTCTTGCAATTTGACTGACATGTGGCATCGTAATTGAATAAACCGTCGATAGCCGAAATCTAATCGCTCGGCGGGCGTCGGCTGAGAAGAGAGAAACGGGGGAGGGAGAAGAGATCGGCCGCCCGCCGCGCACGGACTCCAAGAAATATATGGTGATAATGTGAGGTGGGCCATGCTGGAGTCCGGACCTCTTCTGGAGCCCGCTCTCACCGCCCTGGCCCCTCAAGACGCCACCTGCCCGCTGCATGCATAGCAAGTAGTCCCCGCTTATGTGGAGGAGAGAGAGGCATTGACAAAGTCAAGGAATAACAGTGGAGACTATAGCTTTCATCAAAAATAAACAATGCATACTCGTTGCTCGTCCTCTATATCGAAAAGAATAGTTTCATTCGCTGACATGTGGGATGTCGACCATCCTAGTCCACCTGCCATGCACAAAATTATCCTAGTCTACCCCGGTCCTATCGCAGGGCCAACCTTTCCCACTGTAAGTTGTTCGGACGAAGGAACCATCATGACTTCGTTGAATTCCGCTTCTTCAAGAAAACTTACTGTGCCCACAATACTGCTAACACACGCGAAGACTGGACGGCACTGTACCACGTCATATCACTAAAACCCACTAGGCCAAACTAGCCCACCTAGGTCATCTATTTTGGAACGGAGGGAGTACGTCTCTGCACTACTATGATTTTGTGTTGCACGTTCTCTGTACTTTTGCTACGATTTTCCTACCCTACAAACCAAATGAGGCCTGAATGTATGTCGACTATTATGTGATCGATCGCTAAGACTACAATTTTAGTAGCTAGGGCTGTTGGTCGATCGACGAGGGATAAGTATAAGCATACCACGAGCTCATCAGCCCCAACGTTTCTCTTTGGTGAGTGTTTTGCAAGTACTATAGCTCGCACAGTAGCTAGCCTACTAACACCAAGAATCATCAAACAAGCCCTGCTGATATGATAAACAGTTCAAACTTACATCTAAGCATGCCATATATTACATCAAAAGCTGGTGAGGATACATATGTTTCCATAACTCGGAGAGGGTTCACATGATTCATCGCATGATTCACTATCAAATAAAAGTAGCAAGATCCGCCCACACAAGACAGTGCACTAGCCCTAAGATGGTTTGATAACGCGCATCATTCTGGTAATTAAACACAGGGCAATGCAAACTACCCTGAAGGATTAGCGCGACCAGCTATTTCTTGTCATCGATCTCTCGGGCAATGACCACAGCACGAACAGCGGCTTGGGAATCTATTTCTAGGGTGATGTCCACAGGACTGACCGCGACATCGGAATCGATCTCTGGGGCGATGTCCACAGGATGGACAGCGGCATCGGAATCGATCTCCAGGGTGATGCCAACGGGACGGGCCACGACATCGAAATCATCAAGGACAACCACCGGCACCTGCACAACCCTAACATATTAGCAAGCACATTGCAAATAATCAAAAACCACAACTATGGTAATAAGCCATTATTTTTTACCTTGTGCAGCTCACCGGGGGATCTCATCCCTCCGGGGGCCATCACCTCGTCCTCGATGGGGGCCATCACCTTGCCAGGGGAATACTGCTTCTCAACGACGACTATCTCCTCAAACTCAGTCTTGAGCCTCACATAGGTGGCAATCAGAGTTCCTGGGGTAGGCACGGTGGGGCCCTTGCCGTTCTTCCAACTTTCTTTGAGGAGTTCGTCCGCCAATGTCGTAAACTCTTTGGCCAGTGCTTGTTTCTTGGAGTTCTTCGTCTCCATGGGTTGGCCCGCCAACATGGTCAACTCGTTGGTCGGTGCTCGCTTCCTGGAGATCGCTGTCTCCAGTGGGTTGTCCGCCGGCAACTCTTTGCCTAGTGCTCCAGGATCCATCAATGAACTGACAAACAAAAAGCAATCAAAAGGAAACCACAATCGCAATGAAAACGAGAAAAGAATAGGATGTGAGAATCGGTCGGTGCTTCGCAAAAATAAGATTATTGGAATGAAAATATAGCAGCATAACTGATTCGCCCACCTTTCCTTCGTCGGTACAGAAGAAAAATGGCAGAAGTGAGTATCCTGGAGTGAGGTTTTCTTCAAGAAAGGGAAGAAAGGGCTTGAATTAGCGTTCCAATGAAATGATGGTTGTTTCGTCTAGTCCAACTTGGAGGCCACCTTACCACTGCTGGTAAAGGTGTGGGTTTTGTGATATGACGGGTCATGACGGTGACACCGGGGTGACAGGTGAGTCTCGACTGTAGCACCTCGCTGTGATTTGGTGGATGGCATGCGGGCCCGGATGTTTTGAAATGTCCCGCATGTAGATAGAGCAGCTAGTCATATAGGAGTGCTCAATATTGTGCACCGCGACCAAGGCGGAGAGGAAAACGAGAGAACTATGTAATAATGCATGAGTTTAATTAGGGTAGTTTTGTAAAGTACTACCTCCGTCCTGGTTTACAGGTCCCCTTTGTAGTTTGTGTCAAATTTTGACTAAGGATTTAACTAATAAAATGTTAATCCATGTAAAAAAAATTATCTCATTGGATTCGTATTTGAACATAGTTTTCAAAAACATAATGTTTGGTAACATGCGTAAAAATTTTGTTAGTTTAATCTATGGTCAAAATTTGACATGAAATACAATGAGGACCAATAAACCCGGACGGAGGTAGTACGAGATACAGTACATTCCTCCAATCGCAGAATGCCTTGGTTCATGAGATTTGAGATTTGAGCCCTATAAACCGGAAGGGAGGGGGTACTGCACACGGTGTAGTCTAGTCACTTGTTGAAATCTCTAGAAAGGCAAATACTCCTTTCCAGTTTACAGATCTATACTACTCCCTCTGTCTAGGTGTGTAAGTCATCTTATGAAAACCAAATAGTACCAAAACACTTAGGCGCGGTGCATTAACTTCTACCTTGTTTCTTGTTTCTTGACATATCAACCAATGAGAGATGAGAGGTGTGCATGCTTTTAATGACTTGCAATGGCTAGTTCATTGCATGGAATGCTATTAATTAGCAAATAAACATTAGTGACCCAAGGAGGAAATGGTTCTAAGCGCGTGGACCTATGCAGAATGAGTATCAACCAATGGATAATGGAGTTTAATTGTTGAACAATAGCAATTTTGTCTCATGCAAGAGCCTGGCTAGTACTCCAAGGAACCGCACCACGCGAGCATTCGCAACTGCCACGTTCGGTTTGCGCTTGGCTCTTCGCCTCTTCGAGAAGACGAACAATGATGTTACTCCTACTTCTACAGTATCGAATCCACTGCTGCATGTCTGTCCACCTCGTGCGGGAGGGATAGCGTGTAGCAAAAGCTTCTACTTACTGCTCCTGCCTTTGCGTCTATGACAGGTGGGCCCAATAGGTGGTTGGCCCTCCTGTCATGCAGGCAAAGGCAGGTGTAGTTAAGGCACCAGAGCTCAATCCGTGAGGGAGAGGGCGTCGTAGTAATCAAATTTCTCGGTCTTGTACGAGTTGACGCAACACATCAAAGAACTACACTCGATAAAAGTCTTTTTACACATTTCAAATGGGCTACTTCGTATGTAGGAGTAGACATATTCTACTTCGTATGTAGTCACTTGTTGCAATCTCTAAAAAGACTTATATTTGGTAATGGAGGTAGTACAACGCATGCATGCATGCATGCCGTGACTTTCCTTTTGATACTTGCATGTGTTGATTTGATCCACCTTGCCAAATTTTGACTATAAATTTAACTAACCAAATTTTCATGCATGTCACAAAAAATTACGGGGCTGCTTGGATTGTGACTATGTTTGTCTTATGTTGCCACATTATTTTTCCCACACTTGCCACACTTGCCTAACCCGAGTTGCTCAAATTGTTAGACACACTTCGGCTTCCCTAAGAGAATCTTGCCACAATTTTTGTGTCTATGACATGTGGGGTTCACTGCTAATAAAAAAAATTCTTTTCTTAGGTGTGGCTAATAAAAAAGACTTATATTTAGGAATGGAGGGAGTAGAAAATATAAATAATAATGCATGTTGGGGCAACCCACGTTTCCGCTAAATTTAGCCGTGGGCTTGTTCACAATTTTTACGAGGGGGTGGTTGTTCATTTAATGGAGGGACTTGTAGTACCAGACTTGAACGATACAAAGTGCGACCTGGCACACCGTAACACCACTTGGAACAAGCGGGTAGCTATCTCAAAAAACAATCAACAACTAAAAAAATCGTGACCTGGCATGTAGTAGTACACAATTTTAAATGATCGTTTTGATGGAGTGAAAAAGGAAAACTACCCCACTACTTATATATAGGCCGGAGCCTCGCGCTTGCTTGCTAGGGTTGCTCTATTCACACACTCTCATCCTCTCTAGATCTAAACAAGATAGGGGTAGTAACACTGTCTTTCTCGCTTCAAAAAACACTGGCTTTCAATCCTCACCGCTGGTTACAGATCCGGATGTATCCCCCTCCGCCGGTGAAGGGGAGGAGGGGCAGCATTTAGGCCGTCGTCGACAGCGAGGGAGGAGACCCACTGCCAGCCACACCGTTATCTCTGGCCGAGCGCCGGCGCGGGAGGTCCTCCGATACCTTTGTCGTTGCCTGTGGGCGGATTCGGCCTCCCGCCGCCCACCTATCCACATCCCGACGACCTTCAGGTATATCTTCGTTCGAAACCGCCTTAGCTCTACTTCCCCAGCTCGCTACATTGCTGCATGCGCATCATTTTCTACCTCTCTGCCCCTCTTGATCGGATGGTCCAACGTCACCTATTTTTCTTCTTCTATTGTTAGAGGTAAAGCTACTTCATGGAGTGGAATCTTGTACTCCCTCCATCCGAAAATACTTGTCATTGAAATAAAGTGGGGGTGGGGGAATTTAGTATGTACATCGGACTTGGTACAAACAGGAAGGAAAGGGGATAAAAGTAGTACAGACTGGTCATCCAACCGGTCTCTTGGTCGAAAAGGGAAATATAGGGGTAACGTTGTACACAGTGGTATGACTAGGACTAGATTTGCTATCCACACATAGGAGTAGGTGGCTAGAGTGAACAAAAATGGGACCAACCAAGATATGTTTCTTGGATGTTTGTTTCTCGGGGCAACAAACTATGAATCACCACTTTATGCCCCTGTTTACGTACATGGTGCTGTACTGCTGGTGCACCCATTGTCCCATGCCCTTATACCAAATATTTAGGCTCCGGTCAGAATAAAGGGGAAATTTGGATTTTTTTAGTTTTCTAGTATTTATTTTGATTTTTTTCTGAGCGGGAGCAGATGAGCCTGGGCACCGAATAGGTCTTGATGAAAATAGAGGAATAGGAAAGGAATGTAGGTATAAAACTATGGAACAGCGAACCGGAGGAAACTCTCAAGAGAATGTGTTCGGATGGACTACAAAATGTACATATTTGTTTTTTTAGAGTAGCATGCTTGGCAGTATGAGATGCTATTTGTTTATTCAGCTGCACAGTGACTACTCTTGCCCTCACCTCACGTACCACACATAGGTTGATTTTTTTATTCCGGCAAACACAGCACAGCAACCTATCTAACGCATGGCAGCGAGCACCTGCCTCGGGCTTCCACCCAAAAATGAGCAGCACGTGGATGTTTCTAATCCGATGGAATCAGTACTACTAGACCAGCGTTCCTATGAAACACTATTCACCTTTCCCATGTTCCAAACGGTTGGAAGGGAAAGAATACCGTAGGAATTGTGTTCCTACGAAAATCCTGCACCAAACCTGTGAACCGAACGCAGCCTTAGCTGTTCTTAATATAATGTCCCTGGTAAAAATGAAGCCATGCCACTGTTTTTGCCTGTAATTGTTTGAGACTCTAACAAGTTTAGCCTTTTTGCCTGTAATTGTTTGAGACTCTGTCTGTTTCCTCTGTGCCTTTTTGTGCAAACAGGGATATCCAATTCACCTGGTTGCTGTTGTGACCTTTTGGTGCACTGCACAAAACTCTTCTTAAAAGAAGTGACTTTTGTGCTGTTTAACTGGAATGTCAGAATGGAACAGTTGGTTCATTTTGGTGGAACTGCGCAAAGGGAGATCTGTGTTCCAATCCTCATCATCCATATTGGCGCCATAACCTTCTTTTAGGTAAGAATGATATTTAATGCATGTGTTCATCTCTATTTTCCGACTGGCATGAGAAAATAATGCTATTTTTTACTAGTACACTTGTACTCCCTCACTGACAAAACCAATTCTGAATTAGAAGGCCAATCATGTACTTGGTTTCACCAACTGGTGAGGAGAAAGAGAAACAGAGCATGAAGAGGAAGAAGAAGAAGAATAAACAGTGCCAAGGCGATCTTGCTGAAGCCGGAGGCCTCAGTCGAGGCTATTCAAGGGCTCCGACAACGACTACCTTACATGTGAGACGATCCTCCAGGGAGCCCTTCCACTTCTGCTGTCTCACTTAATTAATTAGGAGTACTTAAGTACCACTAATTTATTACTGCCTAATTTTCCCGTTGGAGTTAAACAAATCTTTAGTAGGACCCTATGCTGAATCATGTACGTGTGAATGTTTATCTATGGAGGTGAATCATGTGGTGGAGCAGGGAGGGAATATTATTAGTGTCATGACATAATAGTGCTATTGTTTTGCTTGTCAATTTATTGCCATTGGTTCAATGAGGCAATGTTTTGCGTATTGTCCATCATGAATTTGATGCTACTGTTTGAGTAATATGCTAATGTCTTCCTATCCTTTCTCACTAAGCTAATGAAGGTTTCACCTTGTTCCTACTTGTGCAAACAGGGATCATGTTGTGCCAATCATACATTTTAGTGGAACTACACAAGACAATACAATGAACTGTATCCCAGCCAGTGCTTTAACACTGCTGGAAGTTCTTGATAATCTTTGGATATAATCTCAGCACTGGTAAACAAGAGTGATTTCAACCATACATTTGAAGTGCACAAAAATATATACTATTGTGTGATTCCAGTGAGTGCTTTATCATCTCTTATGGGACTACATGAATAAGCTTTTTTTCTCAGGTTGGTACGGGCCTAAGGCCTTCATCCATATTAGTTTGCTGTCATCTCTATTTGTATCGTGCTACTGTCATGAGAAACTCCTTTATCTTTGCACTCTTAAGTTTTGCAACCTATGATAAATGGCAATGCTTTGATTGTTGAGTTGAGCTAATTGGCACTGATTAAATAAACTAATACCTCTCTTTAAGCAAGACTACTATGTTGCTAACTTTACCCATTAAGATAATGAGGGTGCTTCTATTTGTTAGTGTATGTTTCTCAACTAGTCCAACTATTACAGTAATCTCACTCTCTCAATATATGTGCCAACAGGGATGCTCGATTTTGGTGGAACTGCACAAAAACTTTGGGTGCTTCATTGCCTCGACAGCTTCCGTCCTTTCCTGTCAGTCGCTAATCTCCGCTTGCTTTCTTACTTTGCTGTCAGTCGCTTGGCTTATATCGGCTTCCAGTCAAAGGAAATAGTAATTGATATGCTACCTCACACAGGTTGGTACTGGTCTTTATCCTGATTATTGTGCCTGTCATATGTATTGGTAATTTGGTATTGTGCTACTGTTTGCCGATTTCATAAAGGAGTAATTTGGAGCCTGAACTCGCAGGAAAATCATTACATCGGGTGATTTCAGTAGAACTGCACAAAATGATCAGATGGACAGGTACTTATGCTGCTGCTATGTACTCCAAAGTTCACTCAGACATGCATCAATGTTGACAAGAAGTGCCTATATTCATTCGAGTATCAACCGGCGTCAACCAATTGTCAAACTCCAAGTATTAGGAGAGTGAACGCCAAAAATATTGCTTGGTGCATAGCCCAGAAAAATGCAGTCCAGTCTTTGGTCCCAACTTGTGCCTTTTGGTTATCGGCACATATGGTAGCGAACTATATGGCATGGAGTCTAAAGATTCCAGACAAGTTGGTTGACGCGTATATTCATGTGACACTTAATCAGTCTGCATGCCAAGGATGCTCCATTTTAGTTGAACTACACAAAAAATTTGGGTGGTTCATTTTCTCAACCGCCTCCTTTCTCGTCTACAATGTAGAATTTTGGCGAGATACAGGACCAAGATGAGCCAGTAAACTAGTTGGATGAAAGTAGTGGCCAAGTTGCTCAAACCTCCCTCGGCACGAGGCCACTATTTGAGGATAAACCTACAAGCAAAGTTCAGATTGTCTGTGCTGCCTCTTATGTACTCGAAAGTTTACTCGTACAAGAACTAATTTTAGCAAGAAGTACCTCCGATTGAACACCATTTACCAGTCTGTACCCTAGGTAATTAAAGTTCGTCCATGGATCATATTGGCTGTGATCTCAATCATTTGGATGCATAAACATACTGAACATGTGTATATCTGAATCTTTTTGTGAACTATGTATGAATATTGTCGTGTGATCTATCAATCATTTGGATGCATAGATATGCTGAGCTTGTGTATATATGAATCTTTTGAGTTGTTGATAGTGAATGTTGGCTATGAATATGAACGTGTCCTGTGAACCTGAGTTTGATATGAATGTTTACCTTTTCTGTTGTATTTGTGTGTGAACATGTTAGTATGCCTACTGTGGGGTATAGAACGCAGGTCTCTTATAAAAGTAATGCTGTGTCCAATTTATTTTGAGCAATAACTCGCTAATTTCTTAATTATATATATACAAAATGTGCCTCTCCGGTTTATTCTTTGATATTAATTGCTCCTTCTAACATAACATTATATATATAACGAGCCCACCTAATACGTGTATTTCAAGGAAGTGCAAATGGGCTGGGATTTCTTGGAAAATATAAATGGGCCTGATTGACGCGAAATTATTTGTTCACCCAGCCTAGCAAATGGACTGTACATTCTAGAAAACATGGGTTAAATATATGCCACATTTTTGCACGCTGACATGTGGGCCAATAGGTCGAAGCCTACGCAGGGCGTTGTCAACTTGGTCAACAAATGATTGTGTCATCCACATCCATTGTATTTATATCCAACGGCCGGTATGCACCTTTTATCTCTCGTCTTCTTCCTCCAGCGTCGCCGGGACCGCCTGGTCTGGCCTTCGGCGGCTAGCGGCTCTGCTTAGCACTCATCGCTGCGAAGTGCTACCCCACCGCCGGCCAGGCTATCCCTCCACCCCACGACACCTCCTATTATTCTCCACAGACTACAGCCCCACGCCGCAACAGAACCAGTTATAACCCTTCTCCTCCTCTCGATCTGCAACTCCACTGCCGCGTTTTCCCATCTCCGAGTCGTTCCCGTCCGGGGCCTCGTCGTCGTCCACTGCCTTGCTGTGTTTGGTGCGATGTGGTCAACAAACAAGAGTCATCGGAAGAGGACTGTACGTGGAGAGCCTGACGACTGGGACCCACGAGGTCCATGGTCGCACGCAAGGAAAGTTCCTCCTTATTAAGCTGAAACAAAATGTTTCCTCCACCTGACAGCTGGGACACACCGGCTATATCTTCGCATGGAAGGAAGTGCCTCCTTGTTTTGCGAAAAAATTATTCATCCCGTTGACAGCTGGGAACCGTTAGATTTGGTGACTGACTTGTGGGCCTACTAAGCGGATGTGTACGCACGGCTTTGTCAACTTAATCAACAAATGATTCTAGCAGCTGGACCGTTGGATGTTAATCCAACAGCCGTGCTCCTTCTTCAACCTCTGTTCTTGCTCCTGTCTCCCGTGGGCGGCACCGCGGTTGTGCTGTCGTGCACCCGAACCTATGAAGTTTCCCACTCTTCTCCATCTGCGACTGCACTGCCCCGTCTTCCCCATCTCCGGGTCGCTCCAGTCTGGGTGCGCTCGGCACGATGTGGTCAACATGGTCAACAACCGAGAGTCATCAGAAGATGACTGTACGTGAGAGGCTGACAGTGGGGACGCACCACGCCCATGGACGCATGCATGCAATGGAATGCTGCGAGGTCAACATGGTCAAGGAACGACTTCCATCGGAAGTATACTGTACGTGGAGAGTCTCAGTTGGGTCCACGGCCGCAGCAAGTAAGTGCCTCCTTATTATGCGGAAAATAACGATTCCTCCAACTGACAGCAGGGAACCACTGGACGGGCCACCGTATTTTGCGAAAAAAAGTTTTCCCCCTGACTGCTGGGACCCACCTGACGGGCCACCGTATTTCGCGAAAAAAATGTTCCCCCCACTATCAGCTCGGACCCACCGGAAGTGCCTCCTTATTACGCACAAAAAATATGAATACTCCCCCTGCTAGCTGGGACCCACCTTGGTGGGAGGCTAACTTGTGGGCGTACTAAGTTGACGAGGACGAAGGGCTTTATCAACTTAGTCAATATGAACGATTCTAGCTCCAGTGACCGTACGATGTCCATCCAACGGCCGTAGTGCTTCTTCAACCTCTGGTCTTCTTTCAATCTACGGGTTTTTCGGTGCATCCCATGGAAGACTCGGAGATCTTCACCATGGTGGTCTCTTTTGGACGTCATTCCTTCCGTTTGAGTGAAGATTCGGTGGCGGCGGCTCTTGAGGCAGCAATTGGCGGCTCGGGCATTGATCTTATGGTTTTTTTGATCAAGGATAAGGTATTTGGCTTTCAGGTATCTTGCAAGGCTGTTGCGATGATCATTATTAGTTTTCAATCTTTTGCTTGTGATCATTTCAAATGTTACTTTCATCTTTGGAGTAACGGTGGCCCGAATTGGAGTCGTGAGTTTAGGATCTGGAATTTGGAATGTGATGCCGAGTGGATCCTCGTTAGTCCTTCTAAGCAGCGTGCAGCTCTTGGGGTTCTAGCCATGCATTCTAGGCCATCAAAATCCTCACTCAAATCCTCTAATTCGGTTGGCAAGAAATTATCTTTTGCGGTCTTTCAAAATTATAATGAATGTCGAGGTTATCGGTATCCGGCTACAGAAAATTGTATTCAAACTACTGAAGACGCTGGTTATTCTATCCCGCCACATGAGAGAGTTGTCATTCATCCCGCGCCACCGGTGAGCCTTCGGTGGACGTCGACGAGGCCATCTATCTCGTTTGGTACGGTTCAAGATCTCCTGCCATTATCTGATCGCTCGCTGACTATCTCGGGCGGGAATTCGGGTTTTTTGAATGTGGACGTGCCAACACGTGCCACGGGCCATGGGCTGCTATCTGTTGGGTCTGACCGGGCTGGCCCAACTACTTCTGCGGATAATTTGGATATTCCTTCTTCTCAGCAAGCAAGGGATGATTTTGAGGATTTAATTTCCAATATGGTTGATGAGGTTCTCACGTGTCAAAAGTGTTTGAGGAAGGGACACTTTGCGGCCGCTTGCACGTCCAAGTTGTGGTGCATTTCTTGCCTTAGGACGGGTCACATCAGGAAGGATTGCAACAAATTTGCACAGGTTTTGGGGCTTGTTTGGCAACCCAAATCCACTAACGCTACGACTTCTGAGGCGCGCTACGAGAATATCTGTCTGACAACACTTTTACCAAACTTGGACCTCCCTTCCACTTCCGCATTAACTCCCTCGTCCAGTTCCATCAGCCCTGGCCCCAAGACTCCCTCTGCCTCGCCGCCTGAAACCCCTCCTCCGCCGTTGCACTCGCCATCGTTGGAGGCTGAGCCCTCGGTTCCGATGGCGAACTTTCATCTGGATCCTCAGCTGTACGTCCCCACGGGCCACCATGTCATCGACGGAGGTGAAGATCGCCTTCCAAGAACCTTCGTCTCGCCACATATCCCAATTGTGCGCCGCCATGAGGAGTTTATGCTTGCTGAGGTAATGCCTATCCCCCAACCAGATGAGATAGGTGCTGCTAGAGAGGCTGTAGTTCAGTGGTTGCAAGAGCATGGAGTTTTAGTCAGATCGGCTCAGCCATGGATTCGCTCTGTGGGGCTTTTTGAGCTTCGCGATGCTGCTGTCCGTTTCCATCTGCTACAGCTCCCGCCGCAGCCACTGGGCAATGATCGCTTTGTGCGCTTTATGAAGCATGACGAGGGAGAAAATTTCTGCGGAGTTCAGGGTTTCCGTCAGGGCCTTCTCATGTTCCTGGGCATTCCTTTGGATCTTCGCAATACAGAGTGTATCAGGGCTGCTGTCAACACTTTCGGCAAATTTCATCATTGGGTTAGCAAGGATCCTTACTTGGTCAGGTCTCTGGTATTTGCTTCCTTCCCTGAAGACATTCTGGTGCCACGTGATGTGGTGTTTATGGATTTTGCACCCTATGGAGGTGCAAGAGTTTCTTGGACTGCTCCCCTATATATCTTGGGGGCCAACTTTGCTGAGCAGATGCTGCAAGATGAGGATTGGATGCCCATCAATGGCAATCCGCATCCGGTGCCTGGTGTTCCATTCCCTGAGATGCCCCCTTTCAACTTACCTGCTTTCCCTGCTTTGGGATGGAACGCAGGGCCTCCACCTGCTCCGGTGGTCAATGAGATTGCTGATGATAACTGGGGAAACTGGGATGACGATGTAGCCCCTGAACCTGTGCAGGACCAGGAGTCCATGGTGGTAGATTTATCTGCACAGCCAAGCTCGGCTGCTAACGCCAATGTGCCACCTGTTGTAGTTCTTGATGATGAGCAGCCTGAGGCCCCTATTCCTCCTCCATTCAATGAGGAGTTTGCTCCTGATCAGTGGGCCATTGTGGTCTATCAGCCTCCTGTGATTAGGGAGGAATTTTTTATGCCTGCTGTGCCTTATGGGCCTCCTCTACCTCCTGAATTGATTTGGAGAAGATCTTTTGAAACTATGCTACAAGCTCCTATGGTGTTTTCTGTCCCCAAGCCAGTATCAATGCGGCCTCTGTCACCTGTTGTTCTGTCTAAGCGGAGCTGGGATTTCACTTTGTCTGATATGGATTTGCCTCGTCTCACTTGGAAGGATCAGGAAGTGGCCAGGCCGGTTGCTAGAGCACTGTTTGTTGATTCTGCACCTGATCAGACGGTTCCTCCTGTGTCTATTGCTCCTCCTGTGTCTGTGGTGACTGCAAGAAGGCCCCGACAACCTTTGGCGCCAACACCAATTGTTGATACTGTCGTCAGACGTTGCACTAGGAGTTCTGTTAAGTGGGATGGTTTCAAGCCCATTTTCCATGAGCTTGCTATACAGCCCAAGAAGAAGAAGCCCAGAGCGAAGCCCTTCATGGCCCATGAGTCTGAAGAGCAGGCTTCTGAAGAAATCCCCCCAGCGACACCGATTGCGCGGCTTCAGGAAATAGGGAGAGAGTTGGAAATTGATGCCACTCTTCTCTCTGTGGATGCACTTATGGTGGACCCACTTGCTTCTGCCTCCGTCGATCCTGATGTTTAGCCTGCTTCTGGACTTTTGGGTGTGGCAGGCCCCTAAGTTGGCTGCTTTTATGTTTTATGTCTGTCAGTTATGTCATGAACTTTATTATGTCTGTGTGGTGGGTTAGACTTTGTTCTGTTATTTTGGACATGTGACATTGTGAGTCATATGGGTTATGCTTCCTAGTATATGTTTTAATGAGTAATTCATGTAGAAACTGGAATGTGCTGTGCTGGAATGTTAGAGGTTTGAACTCAGAAGCTAGGCAGCGAGCTGTCAGACAGAAAATTGAGGAAACTCAATGCTCTATAGCCTGCTTGCAAGGAACTAAATGCTCATCTTTCGATTCCAGATCAATCAAAAGTTTCTGCCCTAAGAGATTTGACTCTTTTGCATGCTCCCCTTTAATAGGGGCTTCTGGTGGTATTCTTGTGGTTTGGAATTCCAATGTTTTTACTGGAAATCTAATTGAAGTTCAGCAATTTGCTGTTGTGATTAAGTTTACCTCCAGGCAGAATAATGAAAGCTGGACCTTGGTTGTTGTTTATGGTCCTTGCCAGGGGGAAGCAAGGGACAATTTTATAACCTGGCTATATAATCTCTGTATTCCCATTGATGAGCACTGGTTATTGCTTGGTGACTTCAATTTCCTTAGGTCAGTGGACAATAGAAACTTACCTGGGGGGACATAAATGATATGTTCATCTTTAATGAGGTTATTGGACATTTGGGACTTCTTGAATTGCCAATTAAAGGTAGATCATACACTTGGTCCAATATGCAGGACATCCCTCTTCTAGAGCAGTTAGACTGGTTTTTCACCTCAGTTGATTGGATCACTGACTATCCAATGACTGAAGTATTGCCTCTGGCCAGGACAGCCTCTGACCATGTCCCTTGTTTGGTTTCAATCAAGACAACCATACCAAAATCAAATCTTTTCAGGTTTGAAAACTATTGGTTGGAACTTGAGGGCTTTATGGATTGTGTGGCATCATCTTGGCTAACCCCATCTAGGAAGACTCACATTACTGCTAAGATTGCCGACAAGTTTAAGCATCTAAGAATGTGCCTTACGAGATGGCAAATGAATGTTTCCAAGTTAAAATTGTTGATTACCAAGTGTAATCATGTGGTCTTCCTTTTAGATGAGTTCGAGGAATGGAGGCCCCTGTTTAGACAGGAGTTCAATTTCAGAAAAAATGTAAAGGTTCATTTGGAAACGCTTTTGCACCTGCACTGCATGTACTGGAAAACGAGATGCACTATCAGGTATATTAAGGTTGGGGGTGAGAACACCAAGTTTTTTCATGCCATGGCCACTGAGAGGCATAGGAGAAATTCAATTGCTAGTCTTAAATTACCTGATGGCTCTGTGGTCTCTGACCATGATCAAATGGCTGGCATTATTTGGAGCTGTTTTAAGAACAAAATGGGCACTTCCAGAGGGATTGTAATGGGTTTTGATTTAGCATCTCTAATAACTCCAGTGGATGGCCTGGATGTGCTTACTAAACCCTTTGAAAAAGAGGAAATGATGATGTGGTCAAGTACATGCCTGTGGATAAAGCACCTAGACCTGATGGTTTTAATGTTCTATTCTTCAAGAGGTGTTGGCACATCATATCAAGTGACTTCTATGATCTGGCTCATGCTTTTCATGAGGGGACTGCAGTGCTGGACAACATTAATAGTTCTTTCATTACTCTGATACCCAAGAAACTATCACCCAAGGAAGTGGGGGACTATAGGCCCATTTCTCTCACAAGCATGGGTATGAAATTCCTTTCTAAGATGGTTGCCAATAGGTTTCAAAGGATAATTATGAAATGCATTCATAAGAATCAGTATGGTTTCATTAAGAGCAGAACAATTCAGGACTGCATTGGTTGGACCTTTGAGTATCTACATCATGCCATCAGTCAAAGAGGTCAATTGTCATCCTCAAATTGGACTTTGAGAAGGCTTTTGACTCTATTGAGCATGAAGCTATCTTCCAAATCCTAAGACATAAAGGTTTTAATGAAAAGTGGATCCTATGGATGAAGCAGCTCCTTGCCACTGGTACCTCTTCTGTCCTCCTGAATGGTGTGCCTGGGAGGAAGTTTATTTGCAAAAAAGGAGTTAGACAGGGGGACCCTATTTCTCCTCTTCTCTTTGTGATAGCTGCTGATCTTCTGCAAACAGTGATTAATGATATGTTCAGCAAGGGGATCCTAAAGCTACCTATTCCCTGCCATGATCAAGACTACCCTATCATTCAATATGCTGATGATACTCTGATCATCCTCCCTGCTGACAGGCAACAACTTCTAGCACTGAAGGAGATGCTGCTGGTGTTCTCTTAGTCCACAGGTCTTGATGTCAACTACCATAAATCTTTTATCATTCCTATAAATGTTGAAAATGCAGTCATGACTGAGCTTGCTTCTGCTTTTGGATGTCAAATTGGAAAGATGCCTTTTACTTACCTTGGTTTTCCTGTGGGTACTACAAGGCCAAAGATGGTGGACTTTATGCCTCTTGTGGATTGTATGGAGAGGAGAATGACTGCCAGCTCCTCCTTCCTTAATCAAGGTGAGAGACTGCAGTTCTTAAATTCTGCTTTGTCTTCCATGCCAATCTTTTTTTATGGGCAGCCTGGCTGTTCCTGCTGGAATCCTCAAGCAGCTGGAAAGAATTCAAAGGCAATGTCTGTGGAGAAAAAATAGGGAGGAGCCTGCTCCATCTCTTGCTGCATGGAATTTTATTTGTAGACCAAAAAAACAAGGGTGGTCTTGGTATTTTGAACCTAGGTGTTCAAAATGTGGCTTTGCTTCTCAAGCATGCTAGTAACTTTCTCAACAGGAAAGACCTCCCTTGGGTGTCCTTAATTTGGGACTCATATTATCATGATGGCATGCCCCAGGGAACAACTTCTTGTGGCTCCTTTTGGTGGAAAGATATTTGCAAGGTCTTGCAGAATTTTAGGGACTGCTCCTGGGTACAGGTCAATGCTGGGGACACTGCTCTTTTTTGGTCTGATAATTGGAATCTTGGCAATGAAGTTTCTACCTTGCAGTCTAGATTCCCAAGATTATTCTCTTTTGCCAGGGATCCATGGATTTCTGTTAAGGACATCTTCAATTCAGTAGACTTGTACCAACACTTTCACCTACCTTTGTCTGCTCAAGCTTTTGATGAGTTAAACTTGATAAGAAATATGCTGGTCTCCCATACCAGAGATGACACTTGTAAGGATGTATGGTTATGGCAGGGCTCTTCAAAGGTTTACAAACCTAAGCTGTTCTATGGTCATGTTTTTCAGAATGAAACATTCAACCACTTGCTGTGCTAGATCTGGAAATCCTCTTGCACTATCAAGATCAAGGTTTTTGCATGGATGCTCATCATGGACAGACTAAACACTAAGGATATGGTTGATAGAAGGCACTGGCACATGGATGATGGTGTTTCTTGTAGGCTGTGCCCCCTGCAAGTGAGAGAAACCAGAGACCATCTCTTCTTCAACTGTAATTTTAGTGTTAGAGTTTGGAATTACTTGTAGATTGATTGGTTGGCTAGAACTTCAATGTCTGGCCAAGTCATCCAGGCAAGGAGAAGTTTTGATAAGCCCTTTTTCACTGAAGTAGTATTTATTGCCTACTGGAATATCTGGATCATTAGAAATGCCAAAGTGTTCAGAGGTGAGAGGGAAAGTTTTAACAAATGGAGAGGAGCTTTCAAGCATGACATAACTCTGATGCAGCATAGAATCAAGTCTGGATACAAGGATGAGTTACTCAAGTGGATTTCTTTCTTGCCTCCTTAATTTTTTGTCTTTTCTCCATTTTGTTTTTCTCCTTCCTTTCGATTACCTCTTGTAATCATGTTGTTGTAACTGTTGTCTGGCTTTAATAAAGTTTTGATATGCTGTGGGGTTTTTACCCCACAGTTCATAGTCAAAAAAAAACCTCTGGTCTTCTTGCTCCAGCCGCCCAAACTAGCGCCAGTCGTGCCTCATGCTCTTGCCTCCCGTGGCCGGCTGCGCTGCCGCGGAGGCCTCACCGCCCCCTACTATTCCCACCGCTGGCCAGGCCCTACGGTGACGGCAGCCTCACACCGCAGCCGAACCAGGGAACCCTCGTATTCCTCTCCACGCGGGCTTCCACTGCCGCGTCTTCCCCGGCTCCGCGTCATCCCCTTCCTAGGCCTCGCCATCGTCCACCGCCATGGTGCTCTCTGCGCGGCATGGTCAACGTGGTCAAGGAACGACTTCCATCGGAAGAGTACTGTATGTGGAGAGGCTAACAGCTGGGCCCATGGCCACAACCCAGTTTTTTTTGATTTTCCAAGTAAGTCGCTTTGTCAGGCCTCTTGGGCTGCAAATCTTTCAAGACGAGGAGAGCTTTCATTCGGCTGGCCGAGAAAATGGCCCATCAGTAATGAGAAATGGGTTGTACATTTTAAAACACATCAAACCCGCAATTAGTTACAAATATCTTTTTTTTTCATTTCGAGATTTTAAACTACATTAATTTTTATGCATGGAGAATTTGTTGGATTTTATATTGATATACATTTATTTTTAAAATTAGTTTGAATGTGAGTCGAAATTTCGGGATTAAAAACGGTTCGGACCGCATCGGAATATGCAAAATTTTGTATAATTTTTTAACCGTGGCCACAATATGGGCTGTAATGCTAACAAAAAGAATATGGGCTCCAAACAAACCCTTAAGAATTAGCAAATGGGCTGTAAATTATTAGAAATAATAGCAGATGGGCTATATGCTGTTTTCCACAGATTTGAGGCTTTCCTAAAAAAAAGGTTGACGCACAAGCAGTGACTGTTGGATGGCCATCCAACAGCCGTCGTGCTTCTTCAATCTCTGCTCTTCCTGCTCCAGCCGCTCAAACAAGCGCTGGCGGGACTGCCTGCTCCTTCCTCCCCGCGGCCGGCTCTGCTGCCGCGCAGGCCTCACCGCCCCACCGTACTCCCATCGCTGGCCTAGCCATCCCTCTACTCACCCACACCTGCTGTTATTCTCCGGCGACGGCAGACGAACCAGTAAACCCTCATACAGTCGTACTCCCCTCCGCGTGGGAAACAACTGCCCAGTCTTCCCTGCCTCTGTGTCGTTCCCTTCCTAGGCCTCGCCATCGTCCACCGCCCTGGTGCTCTCGGCGCGGCCTGGTCAACGTGGTCAACAACGGACATGCATCTGAAGTGGACTGTACGTGGAGAGGCCGACAACTGTGTCCACGGCCGCACGCAAGGAAATGCCTCCTTATTACGTGCAAAATAATGATTCCTCCACCTAACATCAGGGACCCACCGAAAGGGCCTCTGTATTTCGCAAAAAAAACGTTACCGCCGCTGACAGCTCGAACCCACCAGCTATATCTTCGCACGCAAGGAAATGCCTCCTTATTACGCCCAAAAAAATGAATACTCCGCCTGTTAGCTGGGACCCAGTATAGTGGCAGGCTGACTTGTGGGCCTACTAAGTTGACGGGGACGGAGGGCTTCATCAACTTAGTCAATATGCACAATTCTAGCTCCAGTGACTGTACAATATCCATCCAACGGCCGTAGTGCTTCTTCAACCTCTGGTCCTCTTGCTCAAGCCGCCCAAACCAGCGCTAGTCGTGCCTTGTGCTCCTGCCTCCCGTGGCCGGCTGCGATGCGGCCGAGGCTTCACCGCCCCCTACTAGTCCCACCGCTGGCCAGGCCATCCCTCTACTCACCCACACCCCCTGTTATTCTGCGGCGACGACAGCCTCACACCGCAGCGAACCAGTGAACCCTCGTACTCCTCTATGCGTGGGCATCCACTGCCGCGTGTTCCTCGGCTCCGCGTTGTCCCCTTCCTAGGCCTCGCCGTCGTCCACCGCCCTGGTGCTCTCAGCGCGGCGTGGTCAACGTGGTCAAGGAACGGATTCCATCGGACGTGGACTGTACGTGGAGAGGCTGACAGCTTGGTCCACGGCCGTAGCAAGGAAGTGCCTCCTTATTACATGCAAAATAATTATTCCTCCACCTCAGCGGGGACCCACCGGATGGGCCACAGTATTTCGCAAAAAAACGATTCACACCCCTGACTGTTGGGACCCACTAGCTACATCTTCGCACGCAAGGAAGTGCGTCCAAAAAACACGATTCGCCCCCTGACTGCTGGGACCCACCTGCTACATCTTCGCACACAAGGAAGTGCGTACGGGCAAAAAAAAAAACGATTTCCCCCCTGACTGCTGGGACCCACCAGCTACATCTTCGCAGGCAAGGAAGTGCCTGACAGTCGGGACCCACCTGGTCGAAGCGTACGTAGCGTTGCCATTCTGGTCGCGAACGTGTATGTACATATATACTGGTGGATGTAGATGCGCGCACGTAGCATGTACACGTACCTACATCGGCCAAGGTGCAAGAAAGAAAATACGGCCACGTATGTGTACATACGGGAGGGGTCTCGAACGCCTACTTGCACATACGTACGCCGAGGGCTCATGTACATGGCTGGGTCAGAACGGAGAAACAGTGTCATCGTCGTGTTCATGGGGAGGTAACAAAATGTGTCGTGTTCATGGGGAGGCAACGGAATGCATCGTGTTCATCGGGAGGCAGCGAAACGCGTGGGAGCCAACCGGCTGCGTCGGAACGGAATGCGTGGTCATGTTCATCGGGAGGGCTTGGACGGAATAGGCATTGGAAACGAGGCCTGGTGTACCGCACAACAGAGGAAACGGACCTCCTACATTCAGAACGGGGTCCTGTTGATCGGGAGGGGTGTGGCGTACTGCAAAACGGAGGAAACAAACCTCCTACGGTCGAAACGGGGGTCCTGTTGATCCGTAGGGGTGTGGCGTACCGCAAAACGGAGGAAACGGACCTCCTACGGTCGAAACGGGGGTCCTGTTGATCGGGAGGGGTGTGGCATACCGCAAAACGGAAGAAACGGACTTGTGTTGGAGCGCTACGGTTGAAACAAGGGTCCTGTTGATCCGGAGGGATGTGGTGTACCGCAAAACGGGACTCCACGGGATATTGTTCATCTCCACCGTCAACCTCCTCCAGCCTCCACGGGCTCCTGTTCAGCCAGCCTCCACCGCGTGCTACTCCACCGGCTACTGTTCAACCACCCCTCCACCATCTACTGTTCATCCAGCCCTCCACACCATAGGGTCCTGTTCAGCCACCCCTCCACGGGCACCCCTCCATTGTCTACTATTCAT
>NC_041381.1:543549129-543631001 GCF_002162155.2 Triticum dicoccoides | reverse complement strand
TCATCCAATCGATCGGCTTCAGTTAGCAGCAGTAGCGAAGGAATCGCTCCTTCGGGTTCAGTTAACAGCCATCGATCGATCGCTCGGGTTCAGTAACGCGTAGCCTGCAGTGCAACCGCTCGGGTTTAGTTAGAGCCCAACGCCTCGCTCGGGTTTAGTTAGAGCCAACGCCTCGCACACACGCGCGTACGTGCACGAGACAAACGTGCATCGCTCGGCCCCCGACCTCCCACCGTAACCGGCAACTGCCCAAAATTTTCCTCCCCCTCGCTTCTACCACGGTTTTTTCCATCATGGACGGCCCAAAGAATGTCATGCAGCTGCGTCTCCGGCCCGCCCAGGACGAAAAGCCCATTTTCTGTCATGATTTTTTGTCATAGAAGTAGGAGCCCACCACATCTATGATGATACCGGGTTTTGTCACAATTATCGTCATAGAAGTGTCATATGTATGATAGAAATTTTTTTTGTACAGCCCAAAATGTCACGGATGTTTCTTCTTTTTGTAGTGAATATTAGCAGTCTCACCACAGAAATAAATAACAAGCCCATCTAAATTATCATCCAAGAGATCTTTAACCATAGCAATACTAGGTTCAACTTTGATTTGCTCAGGAGGCGTATAAGTCCTAGTATTACTCTTACAAACAACTGTCGAAGTTTTAGCATGATCCTTTATCCTGACAGGAAAAGGAGGTTTCTCAACATAAGTAGTAGGAACAATAGGATCATTATAAGTGACAGTCTTTTCTTCAACTGTAATAGGTGCAACTACTTTTACTTCAATGGGAGGATTATATTTAAACCACTTCTCCTTAGGGAGATCAACGTTAGTAGCAAAAGATTCACAAAAATCAGCTACTATCTCAGAGTCAAGTCCATACTTAGCGCTAAATCCACGAAAAGTATCGGTATCCATAAACGATTTAACACAATCAAACTTAGGTGTTATACCTGACTCCTGACCATTGTCGGAACCCCAATGTTCAGAGTTGCGTTTAATTCTTTCCAATAAATCCCACTTGAATTCAATAGTCTTCAGCATATAAGAACCAACACAGGAAGTATCGAGCATGTTGCGATCATTCAGAGAAAGCCGAGCATAAAAATTATGAATAATCATTTCTCTTGAGAGCTCATGATTGGGGCATGAATATAACATAGACTTAAGCCTCCCCCAAGCTTGAGAGATGCTTTCTCCTTTGCGAGGCCAGAAATTATATATGTAATTACGATCACGATGAACAAGATGCATAGGATAGAACTTCTGGTGAAATTCCAACTTCAATCGTTTAAAATTCCAAGATCCCGTATCATCACATAGCCTATACCATGTCAATGCATCTCCCTTCAAAGATAAAGGGAAGACCTTCCTTTTGACAACATCATCGGGAATACCCGCAAGCTCAAATAATCCGCAAACTTCATCCACAAAGATAAGGTGTAAATCGGGATGCAATGTTCCATCTCCTGCAAAGGGATTAGCTAGCAGTTTCTCTATCATACCGGAAGGAATCTCAAAGTAAATATTTTCAGTAGGTTCAGTAGGTTGAGGAGCAACTCTTTGCTCTTCTGGCCAGGGTGAAGATACCCCGAACAATCCCCTCAAAGGATTAGTTTCCATAGTAACAAGTGACAGAAAATTTCAGCACACTATATAAATGTTTCCTTACCAAGTTCCACTCACCAAAGGCGCTTCACTCCCGGACAACGGCGCCAGAAAAGAGTCTTGATGACCCACAAATATAGGGGATCTATTGTAGTCCTTTCAATAAGTAAGAGTGTTGAACCCAACGAGGAGCAGAAGGAAATGACAAGCGGTTTTCAGTAAGGTTTTCTCTCCAAGCACTGAAATTGTTGGTAACAGATAGTTTTGTGATAAGATAAATTGTAACGGGTAGCAAGAAATGAAAGTAAATAAAGTGCAGCAAGGTGCCCCAATCCTTTTTGTAGCAAAGGGCAAGCCTGGACAATTTCTTATAATGAGAAAAGCGCTCCCTAGGACACATGGGAATTATCGTCAAGCTAGTTTTCATCACGCTCATATCATTCATGTTCGGTACTTTGATAATTTGATATGTGGGTGGACCGGTGCTTGGGTACTACCTTTACTTGGACAAGTGTCCCACTTATGATTAACCCCTATTGCAAGCACCCGCAACTACAAAAGAAGTATTAAGGTAAACCTAAGCACATCATTAGACATATGGATCCAAATCAGCCCCTTACGAAGCAACACATAAACTAGGGTTTAATCTCCGGTCACTCTAGCAACCCATCATCTACTTATTACTTGCCAATGCCTTCCTCTAGGCCCAAATAATGGTGAAGTGTCATGTAGTCGACGTTCACATAACACCACTAGAGGAGAGACAACATACATCTCATCAAAATATCGAACGAATACCAAATTCACATGACTACTAGTAGCAAGACTTCACCCATGTCCTCAGGAACAAACGAAACTACTCACAAAGCATATTCATGTTCATAATCAGAGGTGTATTAATATGCATTAAGGATCTGATCATATGATCTTACATCAAGTAAACCAATTAGCATCAACTACAAGGAGTAATAAACAGTACTAGCAACCCACAGGTACCAATTTGTGGTTTTCATACAAGATTGGATACAGGAGATGAACTAGGGTTTTGAGAGGAGATGGTGCTGGTGAAGATGTTGATGGAGATTGACCCCCTCCCGATGAGAGGATCGTTGGTGATGACGATGGTGATGATTTCGCCCTCCCGGAGGGAAGTTTCCCCGGCAGAACAGCTCCGCCGGAGCCCTAGATTGGTTCCGCCAAGGTTCCGCGTCGTGGCGGCGGAGTTTCATCCAGTAAGCTTGCTTCTGATTTTTTTTTCAGGGTAAAAGCCTTCATATAGCAGAAGATGGGCACTGGAGGGCCACCAGGGGGCCCAGGAGATAGGGGGCGCGCCCAATAAGGGTGGGCATGCCCCCCACCCTCCTGGCCAGGGAATGGGTCCCCTCTGGTGTTTTCTTCGCTCAATAATTCTTATTAATTCCAAAAATACCTTCTGTGGAGTTTCAGGATTTTTGGAGCTGTGCAGAATAGGTTTCCAATATTTGCTCCTTTTCCAGCCAGATTTCCAGCTGCCGGCATTCCCCCTCTTCATGGTAAACCTTGTAAAATAAGAGAGAATAGCCATAAGTATTAAGATATAATGGGTAATAACAACCCATAATGCAATAAATATTGATATAAAAGCATGATGCAAAATGGACGTATCATGCGCCATCTTGTCGATCGTTAGGGATTGGCCGAGTCGAGTCGTGTACAGTGGCGCTCCGTCAGGTTGCCGCTTGCTGTCATCAGTAGTGACGAGGGGGACAGTGTAGCCACGTCGGCCCTGGTCAGCGGGTATGTGAGGGGCACTGTTGCCACGCTCCGGCTGACCAGAGGCATGGGCGGGGCACTGTTGCCCTGGTCATCAGGGGCTGAAGACTCGTCCGATCGTACAGCCTGGATGGGATGGGAGCTGACCCGTGGCTGGGTTGCGGAGCACGCCACGGGTGGAGCTAGATTGTTGGGGACGCCTTGGTTGCGCCGAGTTCGGCTATCTTGTGCTGGTTGTCGAGGCCGAGTCGAGGTGCCAGGCCGGTCCGAGAGTTTGGCCGGGTTGCGGGGCCTGGCCGGGTCGAGCGACCCGACCAAGCGCGTGCCGGCTTGAGGGGCGACGCCGGCCCCATTGTTTTTGAAAAGGATCCGGGTTCCGTTGCCTGCCCGGGGTTCATCCCCCCGACAGTAGTCCCCGAAGCTGTGAAGGTCTGCCGTCTTTAGATGGGAGGGCCTCCACAGTTTCCCCCTTAAGCAAGGCGAATTCTGCGAGCGCTGGGTCCGGAAACACCCACTGTGTGCCGGTTTTCTCAGAAACAGGATCACAGCATCCCGGCGGTGGCGGGAACTGAGGAGTCCATCGAATCTTGGGGCGATCCCTCGGGCTTTGCGCGGGCGCCACGTGGTGCCCGGAAGTCAGAGGGGCCTGACAGGCCACACGCGTGATGGGACTGGGCGATGGGCTGGGGCCCGCCACCGCGCGCCCTTGGCCCACACGTGCAGATTTATTGCGGCGTCCGGGGGTCGGTTGCTCTTCCCCGTGAAGTTACTGCGCGCGTACGTGCGCACTTATTGCGGGGTAGTGGGAAAGGCGAGCGCAGATGATACCACTCCCCCACATTTAAACCAAGGGCTATAAATTAGGGGCAAGGGGGGCGGTGGACATTATTCTCGCTCGTGCCCTCCTGCCTTTTCGCCCTTGCTCTGCTTCTTGCAACCGCTGCGCTGCGACGCCCACTGCTTCGAGCAGAGTCTCATCGTCGTCCATCTTCTTCCTTCTTTTCATCTTCATCGATGGCGCTGCCGTCGGGCTCTTGGATGGGTTTGACTGTCACCGTCGAGGACATCGCCCATCTCCGTGCATCCCGGCGCTTGCTGCGGGAGACGGATGTCGTCGTCCGCCTGTCGCACGGAGAGCTGAGGCCGCAGCCCTAGCGGACGGAGCGTGTGGTCTTCCTCATGCATTTCAAGCGCGGATTTGGGCTGTCGGCGAGCACCTTGTTAAGCAGGTTCCTGGAGTTCTTTGGGCTCCAGCCCCACCATCTCGGCGCCGGCACATCATCCAGCTTTCGGGCTTCGTTACCCTTTGCGAGGGGTATCTGGGGTCGAGCCATACCCAGGTTCGGGGCTCTCCGGAGAGATAACACCCCTAGTCCTGCAGAGTGTGGTTTATATGTAATAGTATAGCGTTGCTCCTGGAGCTGTGTGGAGGAGGAAGGAAGGCTGGCCAAAGATTAGGCTGCTCCTTCTCCTTGGGTGGATTCTACCGGTGGGTGCCTAGTTTCTCTATCCTGGCTTTCTTACTCACTTGCTTGCCCGTATGCATGAGGGCTCCTGGTGGATTTATAGGCCAACACCCCAGGGGTACAATGGTAATTGTTGGGGATATAACTACTGAGTATAAACCGCCCAGGAGGGGCCGATTTATGCTCATCCATATTGAAGCCCGTGAAGACAAGGAGTATGGTGCTTTACCATTAAAGCTTAGAGGCCCAGAGCACAAGGGCGGTTTAGAGCCCATAGACGTAAACCATCATTAGATATGTAACTTGTGTTGTAAGTTAGGGAAAGGGAGAAACCAAGACGGACACGTGTATGAGCCGGCCTCGGTGTTCTGTAAACCGCTGGGCGTCTACTTGTGTATATAAAGCAACGACCCGGCAGCGGTTCAGGGACAAGAACAACAACTCGAGAGATAGGTAAAGCGGATGCGCTCCCTGCCCATCGAGACCCCATCAATTCCACCACAACTGGATCGTAGGCTTTTACCTTCACCGCAAGGGGCCGAACCATTATAAACTCCCCGTGTCCTTTGTCCGGTTTAACCCCTTTAAGCTAATCTCGTTGTGATGGCTCCACGACCAAGTCCTCACTAGGACATCTAACATGTTAATTCCACAACAGTTGGCGCCCAGCGTGGGGCTATCGCGCGATGGTTTCGAGTTCATAAAGGGCAACTTTGAAGGACTCAAGGGATACGCGGTTGGCCAGATGACCAAGAGTCGTCACGGAAAGCTCTACATCGACGAAGCAGGCTGGGGCCCCAAGGCCGACTCGATTGAGTATGGGTACCGGATCCCCTTTGGCGGGATTCACATTTTCATCGGCAAGGTCAGCGAACCGGGCCCTGAGTCAGACATCTCCACTGACCTCGTCGAGACGGCTCAGCGTGCGAGTCCTGCCTGGGTTCAGCCTGCCATGAAGCGTACGTTTGTAGGATTCATCCATGGTGCGGAATCTGAACCGGTGTCCAACGGTGAAACAACCGTCTACTCAGATGGCGAGTCATCCACTGACGAAACCGAGTCGCTGTACCAATTGCACGATGGCCAGATCGGGGGCTGTTCTGATGGTGACAGTATTCCGGACCCCTTTGAACCGCCAAACCGGGTTGCAGTCTTCATGGCCGGTACGCAGCCCATGTTACAATCTTCAACCGCAGTAGCAATGATTTCCGAATCGGCAGCCGGGGCAGGAGGCCCAGCGCGCTGGCCGACTCAAGTTCTGTCCGGTTTATTGGATGCCTGGACGACATTGTTGACCACGACAGTGGCCCCGGAGACTCAGGATCAGCATAACACAGAGGTTGCAAAGCTGCGGGATCAGATAACTCAGGCCAAGGAGGACTAGGCGGCTAAGGGAACCAGGATGGCTGAAGAACGGGCCGCTTTAGATGCCCAGTCACAACCGATCCAGGCACAGAATTACCGGCTTATGTTGGATCAGAACGCATCAAACGAAGTACTAAGGTGGAGGCACCGGTCTTGTCTGCCGCCGGTTTACGAAGGAATGAATCTCTTCAATACACCAGGAGCCGGGCCAAGTGATCCAGCAGCAGTGAACTGGACCGAGGCACCTAGGACAGCGCCGGGTCAGGCACGTGTGATGGACCCGTCTCGACAAACAGATAACCCGCCGCAATACATACCGACGCGCCGGGTCACTTCTCTAGCCCTTTGGATAACATGATTGCTGCGGCGTCTCGTTTGGCAGCTATTCCGATGGAGGGCGAATCACTGGTGGTGGTTGAAACGCGACGGGCCAGGGATCTTCTTCGAACCGCTATGGTGCAGCAGCAGGCTTATTCATATAGCCAAGACAGAATACATTCAACCCCTCGTCCGAGCAAGAGTTACAGCAGGCTCATTGATGAACCGGCTGTGTCAACCAGTGCACGGCACCGTGACGCCCCTCGAGGGTCTAATCCGACGCGCGGTGGTATGAATGCTCAGGATGTGGTAAACAATGGCAGAGCACGACGGGAGCCAGAGTTAGCAGCGCAGTTGGCAGCACAGTATGCGAATCATCAACCCGCTCCGGCTCAACCGATAGCATCAGTTGAACGAGGATTGGCTTTCAGCTCTTGGGGAGTACCGTGCCTCAGCCCAGCTCTCCGTAATGTGGGTTACCCAAGGATTTCAAGGGCCCGCGTAAGGTGCCTAGTTACACCGCCGATTTACCCCCTGAGTCATGGGTTGAGAGTTATGAGATGGCGATGGAGATGCTGGATGTGGATGAAGCGGCGTGTGCAAAATACTTCACCATGATGTTGGACGGAACGTCCTGCACTTGGTTAAAAAGTCTACCGGTTAATTCGATCGGTTCATGGGATTAGTTGAAAGCCCGGTTTATAGCAAACTTCAAAGACACATGGAAGCAACCCATGTTAATCGTGGATCTGGCCACCTGTGTCAAAGGGAAGGGCGAATCAACGACTCATTGGGTGCGCTGGGTTTTGGAAATTCTGCATTCATCGGACCGCATCAATGTTGATTCGGCAATCATAACATTGGAGTGCAATTGCTTGTTTAAGCCGCTGAAGTTGAAGTTGGTACGGCTTAAGCGTGACTGCAATGACATGGGAACACTTATGGCAGCTTTGGTTAAGTATGCCGATTCTGATAATTCTAAGGATCCTGAGTCTGATGACGAGGAGCCGGAGAAGGGAAAGAAGAACGTTGGTGCAAAAGGACAACAACATAACCAGGTGAGCCATGGGAATAACGGTAAGTGCAAGGCGGATAATAATTCTGGCTTTGTGGCGAACACCAATGTGCAGGGCAATAATCAACGCCATAAGGGTAAACCGCCCCCCTGGGGTAGAGGATCAGGGATGAATCTGGAGCATCTGTTGAACCAGCCTTGCCCAAAGCACGGGACGCAAGATAAACCGGCTACGCACTTGTGGAAGGATTGCTTCATTATGCGAGAGTTCAAAAATTCAGATCTCTTCCGGTATGATCATGGACCGTCCGGCGGTTCAGGACCCAGGTTTCACGGACCGGGTTATGGTGGAGGTAACTTCGATTCAGGTTTTCAGGGTAACCAAGGTGTACAGGGCAATCAAGGCAATCAGAGCAACCAAGGTTAAAATCAGCAAGGGAATCATCAACAACAGTAGTCGGGTTATCAGAGTAACCCGAAGTAGTTAAATGGTGGGCAGTATCATGTGTTCACTACTAGCCTATGCAAGCGCGATCAGAAGCTCCATAAGAGGGCAGTGAACTCTGTTGAACCAGCGGTGCCTCATTATCTGCGCTGGTCTGAGCAGCCTATTGTGTGTAGTCGAGAAGACCATCCGCCCCGGGTTGATAATCCAGGTCATTTGGCGTTAGTGGTCGCACCACAGGTTGGAGGTTATAAGTTCACCAAAGTGCTCATGGATGGAGGGAGCAGTATCAACATCTTGTATTATGGAACCTTCCAGCATATGGGGTTAACGGATAAGAATCTTAAACCGTCGTACACCATTTTTCATGGTGTGGTACCTGGTAAATCGGCTTACCCGGTTGGTAAGATAGCTCTGGAAGTGGTTTTTGGAGATGATCATGATTCAAGGTCCGAGACATTGACCTTTGAAGTGGTAAAAATCAGAAGTCCGTACCATGCCCTGTTTGGAAGGCCGGTTTATGCTAAATTCATGGCAAGGCCGTGTTATGTTTATCTGCAGCTCAAGATGCCAGGTCATAAGGGGACCCTTACGGTTCATGGTAGCCGCAAGATTGCTCTGGTGTGTGAGGAAGGTGATGCGGCTTATGCTGAGTCAGTTTGCGCGACGGAGGAGTTGAAGTTCTATAAGGACAATGTTGATCTGGCAGCTATGACTTCTCTGAAGAAGCCCACTATAGAGCATGATCCGACTTTGAAGTTTAAGTCGGCTGATGAGACTAAGTTGGTTGATTTTGTTCCCGGCGATTCATCCAAGCAGTTTAGCATCAGTGTTAACTTGGATCCGAAATAGGAAGGCGCGCTCATCGAGTTCATTCGTGAGAAGTGGGACATCTTTGCATGGAAACCTTCTGACATGCCAGGTGTACCGAGGGAACTCGCTGAGCACACTCTTAATATTCATCCCAAGTTTAAACCGGTCAAACAGTTTCTTCGCCGCTTTAATGAAGAGAGACGCAAGGCCATTGGTGAAGAGGTAGCCCGGCTATTGGCAGCAGGGTTAATTGTGGAGGTTTTTCACCCTTAGTGGTTGGCTAATCTGGTGCTGGTACTTAAGAAGAATGACACTTGGCATATGTGTGTGGGTTACACGGATTTGAACAAAGCTTGCCCAGCTGATCCCTTTACCCTCCCTCGTATTGATGAAATTATTGATGCTATGGCGGGTTGCGAGCATTTGAGTTTTCTGGATGCTTATTCGGGTTACCATAAGATCAAAATGGCAGTTAAGGACCAGGAGAAGACGGCTTTTATAACTCCTTTTGGAGCCTTTTGCTATGTTTCTATGCCTTTCGGGCTCAAGAGTGCTCATGCGACTTATCAGCGGTGTGTGCAGAATTGCCTCCATAATCAGATTGGGTGCAATGTTCATGCTTATGTGGATGATATCGTGGCGAAATCTAGGAAAGCAGAGACACTCATAGCTGACTTGCAGGAAACTTTTGATAATCTAAGGGTTTATAAGATGATGCTTAATCCGGCTAAATGCATTTTTGGTGTGCCACGTGGCAAGCTCTTGGGTTTTCTGGTATCTAATAGGGCCATTGAAGCTAATCCAGAGAAGATCAAGGCTATTACGTCCCTGGCTAAACCGGCGTGTATCGATGATGTTCAACGGCTGGCGGGTCGTATTGCAGTGCTTAGCCGGTTTATCAGCCGGTTGGGGGAGAAGGCGATCCCGCTTCATCAGATGATGAAGAAGACAAACATCTTTGTCTGGAGTGATGCTGCTAATGCGGCGTTTGAGGATTTGAAGACGCAGTTAGCCGAACCACCCGTTCTTGCTACCCCTATCGATAAGGAACCTTGGCTGTTATATGTGGCTGCTAATGCCCGAGCTGTCAGCGTGGCTATCATAGTGGAGCGCAAGGAGGCTAGTAAGGAATATCCAGTTCAACGGTCGGTTTATTATATCAGTGAGGTACTCATCGAGTCCAAACAGAGATATCCCCATTGGCAGAAGCTGGTGTATGGAGTGTTTATGGCAAGTCGGAAGCTTAAGCAATACTTTCAAGGCCATCCCATCACTGTGGTCAGTTCCGCTCCATTGGGAGACATCATCCAGAACAAGGAGGCGACTAGCCGGGTTGCTAAGTGGGCTATTGAGCTTAGGCCTCACGGGTTAAAATATATGCCTCGCACTGCTATCAAATCCCAAGCACTCGTGGATTTCATCGATGATTTTACAGAGTTGCAGGCACCGGAGGATAAACTGGATAACACATACTGGACAATTCACTTCGATGGATCCAGACAGTTGGAGGGCTCGGGGGCTGGAGTGGTTCTTACTTCCCCTCGAGGTGACAAATTTTTTTATGTTCTCCGCTTAATGTTTCCCTGTACTAAAAATGCAGCTGAGTATGAGGCTTTGCACCATGGTCTTCGGGTGGCTAAGGAGATGAACTTAATCCGGGTATGTTGCTTTGGCGACTCCGATTTGGTGGCTTAGCAGGTATCTAGTACATGGGATTCCAAGGATCCACTCATGGCGGCATATTGACGTGAGGTGGATATCATTACTGGTCATTTTAAGGGTTACCAGGTCGAGCACATTGATTGGCGCAAGAATGAAGCGGCGGACGCTCTAAGCTGGATCGGATCCCAGCGTAAACCGGCGCCGTCTAATGTTTTTCTTGATGTTCTGCATAATCCATCAGTCAAGATACTGACGGAGGAAGATTTGGCTATTCCTGATCCAGAAACTCAATTGGTGGCAGTTCTTTATGCTATCCCTGATTGGACATTACCGTACCTAGCGTATATGAACCGGGGCGAGTTACCAGAGCATGAAATTTTAGCCAAACAGATAATCCGGCGGTCTAAGTCCATGACTATTGTCAATGCGAGTTCCATCATTGAAGTGTCTCAGGGGCGTTTCAGCGTTGCGTTTCTCCTGAAGAAGGCTGTGAGATCTTGCGTGAAATCCACGAAGCAGATTGTGGTCATCATGCCGGTTCAAAATCCTTGGTGGCTAAGGCTTTCTAGCACGGTTTTACTGGTTAACAGCTGATGCTGATGCGGAGGATCTGGTTCAGAAGTGTGATGGCTGTCAGAAGTTTGCACGTCGAGCTCATGTTCCGGCTCAGGAGTTGAGGATGATTCCAATTACCTGGCCATTTGCAACTTGGGGCCTGGATACAGTTGGGCCTTTTAGGAGGTCCAAGGATAAGAAGACCCACCTCCTGGTGGTGGTTGATAAATTCACCAAGTGGGTGGAGGCAGAGCAAGTGAGCAAGTGTGATGCGGCCACGGCGGTTCAATTCATGAAAAAGGTGATCTTTTGCTTTGGTTTTCCACACAAAATTATAACAGATAATGGCACCAATCTCTCCAAGTGAGCTATGGAAGAGTTCTGTCAACATGAGCATATCCGGCTTGATGTGTCATCAGTGGCCCACCCCCAATCTAATGGTCAAGCAGAGAGAGCTAATCAGGAAATAATAAAGGGTATCAAGCCCCAACTTATGGTCCCTTTGAAGCGGACGTCGGGTTGTTGGGTGGAGGAGTTGCCTTCCGTTTTATGGAGTATTAACATCACCCCCAATAGATCTACGGGTTACACACCCTTCTTCATGGTTTATGGAGCGGAAGCAGTTCTCCCAAGTGATATTCGCCATGACTCGCCCTGAGTGGCAGCTTATGTTGAAGCGGAAAATGAAAGAGCACGCCAGGATGCATTGGACCTATTAGATGAACAACGGGATACCATGGTAGCTCGCTCGGCGATTTACCAGCAAGACCTGCAGCATTATCACAGCTGCCTGGTTAAAACCAGGACTTTCCAAGAAGGCGACTTGGTGCTCTGGCTCATCCAAGATCAGATTGACATGCACAAGTTGTCTTCGCCTTGGGAAGGACCCTTTGTGGTCAGCAAGAATCTGAACAACGGGTCATACTACCTCATCGATGTTCGAGAGCACAAAGACTCACGCAAATCAGAGGAGGAGACTCGCCGGCCGTGGAATATAGCTCATCTTCGGCCTTACTGCACTTTAGCAACAGGCTCCTACTATGTATATATTTTTGACAATGTACATATTATGATCAATAAATAAACCAGCATCCTTGCTAAAACGGGGCATCTGCTGTTTTGTCTTATGTATCTTCTTGATTACATGGGGGCTCATACTTATAAAGCGGAGTTTTCCATTAAACCGGCTTATAAAGCTACAACAAAGCTTGGGAGCTTCACACCCAAGGGACCAAAGAGAGTCTGTTGCCACGCACAGCTCAAACATAGGTACCCATTGAGCACAGCTCACAATGTTACTTGGGGGCTCTTTGTGCACAGCAATAAAGAGTCTGAAAGGATCCTTGTAATAGGCTATCAAGCCAGGCTTGGAAGCCAGGTGTATTCACCTAAAACCCTGGGTTAACCTACCTTCATCAAGTAAGCCACTCCTCCAGGTAATCCTGGTATGACCCGTCGAACGTTTGACAAGTCAATCTTATACAGACCCTGAACTTGTCAAAGTTAAAACGATGATTGGTTAATGTGAGTTCCATCTTAAAAGGCTTTGTAAATGGTTTAACTCAGTGGCCTGGCAGCCCATGAAAAGCCTCGAATTTGGGCCTGGCAGCCCTTGAAAAGCCTCGACTACAAGTTTTCATTTGCTTTTCTTTTTTCAACCTTTTCTCCTTTTGAAACGATTTTGCGATAAACCGGCGTCTATTGAACCGGCCTGACTATAAGTCATCAATATAACCCGGTGTTCATTAATATAGCGTGGCTTTCAACTATCAAGTTGTTAGTACACAACCAATTTTAAACCGGTGTTTGCCACAACCCGATCTATCATTGACTACAAGTCGCCAGGATGATCATCCGGTGTTTATCATAACCTGGCATTGCTTCTTATAAACCAGCACGGCATGGTGAGAGTTATCAACACTCAAGATTTGGGTTATCACCCTTATTACAACAGTTGATAAACCAACAATGTCATTCAACAGCACAGCTATGATATATTTCATATTTCATTTTACATCCTTGGATGTAAATTTTGGCTTTGCATCGGGTATCATAACCCGTCCGGCGGTAAACCGTCATGACAATTTGTCATATGTAGAGAATAGGTTTGCATAACACTGTTAAAAATCGTCAGCAAACGTTGCATATCATGATATATTGATAATCTCAGGAAAGTGACTATGCACGATGGCATTGCAGAATAAGTGTTTCAAGCTATGCACGATGGCATAGTAGACCAAGTGTTTCAAGCTAGCCTATTACAAGGCGTTTCAAACACCCAAAAGGATAATTGTTTTTCGAACAGATGACAATGCGCAAGACGATAAACCGGCTTCCGAGTTATGGTTCTGCTCCAGCTTGATGTGACGATTGTGGATCATCCTGCGCCGGTTCAACCTCCGCCTCCCCATCCACTGGCTGGAAGTCAATGGTTGCCCAGTCAATTCCACACAAAGCTCGGAAGACAACTTCATCACTTATGAGATCTGACAGTTCAACATCAGGGGCATAAGTATGCTTACGAGTTGGTGGGATTAGATTTTGGGCTTCATAAACCGATGCAGCGACCCGTCCATTGTCTGCATCATAGATGGACCGGTGGTAAGGCAGACTAGTTTCTTCGGCCAGTTTGCTGGCAAGCGGGAGCATCTCTTTTGTCAAAGCTTTAAGGGCATCCTCGTCAAAATCCGACCCATCTTCTTTTTGACTCGGATAACCATTTCCAATATCCTCCAAATCAAGGTCAGCTATCCAAGCCTTAGCCCAAGTCAGTGCAGATAAAATGCCAGCCCTTGCAGCAGATTTCTTCATCTCTTCTAGCTGGGCCGGTGTAATGGAGAGCTTGGCCAATGTATCCTTGATTAAAGTTGGTGGCGGTTTATTGTACGAGGCTGTGTAGATGACCCGTTGAGCGCCGGTATACAACTGCTCTATCAGAGTATAGGCAGCCTTCAGCTTCTTGCGCATATCTGAACCGAGATGGGCGACATGGCTACCTGCACTGGTTATAATATTATTGTTAAACCGGATATACCAAGGAAGTTTCGGTACGGTTCATGATAAGGCTACTTACCAAAGATGGCAGAGGTCATAGCATTGATTTGCTGCTTTAATCCAGTCAGCTCATCTGCCACCGGTTTAAGGGCCGCTTCAGCATCCTCCGCCCGCTTTATTAACGTGGCCTTTTCAGTTTCCCAATCTATTTGCTTGCTTTTGAAGCCATCTTTCAATTTCTCCATGGCTGTTAAAGCGCCCTTCAATTCATCTTTGGCCTTAGATGTTTCGGCTTGCTGGACTTGATGTTTTCCTGAAGATCGGCGATTTGAGAATCTCTGTTCGTCAAGTTAGCCTACAAAGACAGATAAGAAGTTGGCAATAATTTTTAAAAGTCCCAAGCACATAACAAGTTATACACTTGGTACTTGGGGCTAATGCGGATGGATTTTTTGTCATGATATTTAAAGTCCCAAGCATACAACACGGTACATACTTGGCACTTGGGGGCTAATGCATCATAGATCAGTACAAGGTTATCAGATTATGCTTCATAAACCAGATCATGTTAATGACTCAACGGAATTCTGATAAACCGGATTATCCTAAAGGCATAAACCGGTTTATAGGGGCTACACGAGCAAAGTCAAGTTCTCTTAGTACAAGTCCTGGTTCACATTCATATTGATGAACCGGCCCTTGGGGGCTACTGAAGTTAATGATTGACGCATATTCTAAGGGAAAAGGACTTATGCAAAGGAATAAATATTTACCTCTTATCGCTCTTTCATTAGGTTTACCAAACCGGCTTCATAGTAATGACTTGTATACAGCCGGTTCAAATATCCAGAATGGATGTCTTGAGCATTGAGATGAGCATAGCTTGACAAATCAGTCTTCCACTTGCCTTTGTCCACAGAAACAAATTCTTCTTTGGCACTGTGCTTTGATAAAGCGACAGGGTTACCAGGAATAGTGTGGCAAAAATCGGTAATCACCACATCATCAGTCGTGCCATCAACAAACTTGTCTGGGTTGGACGGTTCAGTAGCAACTTTTGCTGGGCTTGGTGGGTTGGCGGCTGGGCTTGGTGGATCGGCAGCTGGGCTTGGTGGATCAGCATGATGACTAGTTGGATTAGTCTCTGGTGGATCAATGAAAGTGTCCTGACCTTGCGGTACCGGATCATCCAGAGCAATATCAGCATTTTGATCAACAACTTCTGAGGTCCTCTCTGGTTCAGTAGCTGGGTTATCATCTGTTGGAGCAATTAGCCTGGCCTTTTTACTGAGTCTGGCTTTGGCACTAAAAAAACAAATGCAAAGGTCAGAACAATAAACTGGTGTAAGGCATAAAAACCAAGTCTGCTAAACTTACCCAGGAACGGTCTTGAGTGGAGGCATCTGTGTGGTTGATGAATCGCCAAAGGATGAATTGGAGGTTCCCTGATAATTCAAATCAGAAGGATTAAGAGGATATCGGAAATAACCCACCTTGGGATAAAGTGTATGAAAAGAGGAAGAGACCTCTTGGCGACGCTTGCGAACCGAGGAATAGGGTAAACCGGAAGAGGTAACCACTTGACCACTATGCCGGGTTGTGTGGCGAGCTTCTTGCTGCTATGTCTTCAAACAAAAGTGTGGATCCAAATGAGCAAGAGGGTGTGAACGTTTTACTTTTCGGACTTCTCGACGAAGTTTTGGTACTGGCACAGGATTTGAATCGTAGGATAGAACAATTACCTCTACTTCACCAGCGTGGCTAGCTTCCGCATCATCTTGATAATAATCATTGTTAATGAGGTCTATGAAGAAAGAACCAAGAGAATCTAATTCTACCTCTGAGTCCGGATTATCAAGCTCTTCATCATTGGCCACATCAGAGGGTTCGTCAGTTTTCTTCTCCACTGATTTCTTTATAGCTTTAGTCTTGTTGTGGGGTGCTCTTGCCGGTTTATCCTGAGGCTTGGACGGTTTATCTTGAGATTTTCTCTTCTAGAAAGGATCGTCACGCTGCTCAGATGGACAACAAATCATAAGGGGACATTTAAAGAAAGGACGGATTAAAGATAACAAAGAGGCAGTTCTTACTGCTGGCGGTTTATTAGAAGTGCAGAAGGGACTGAGCCCTACTTGACTGCAGACAGTTTCCGGTTCATTCAATATTTTCTTAACAGCATCAGTAACTTAATCTTCTATTAGCTGAATATCAATATGATGTTGAGGATCTTTTAAGTCCCCTGTGTACTCACACATTAAACGGGGCCCCGGCTTAAGGGCAGAACGCTCCATAATATCCAGCAGCGGACGAAGTCAACACCCGTTAAATCGTTGGCCATAAAGGCTCTGAGCTTGGAGAGTTGTGGCGCATAGGTGGACCATTCTTTAGCACTCAGACTTTGAGGGAATGGATGAGTATTACTAAGACGGTGAGGGCGGTAACCCGGCAGAGGATTTTCGCCAGTTGGAGACTTGTCTTTGCAGTAAAACGAAGTCTGATTCCAGCCTGGGGATGACTATGAAGCTTGGCATGGGGGAAGGTGACATCTCTCCTCTTTTGAATTGACAACCCACCAACTTCAGTGTTGGGTCCATCTGAGAATTCTGTGCGGTGGTTCAAATAAAAGAAATCTCTAAACAAATCAACTGTGGGTTCTTCTTGAAGATAGGCCTCACAGAACACTTGGAAATCACAAATATTGGACACGGAGTTTGGCCCAATATCTTGAGGGCGGAGTTGCAGGTAAGCAAGAACATCACAGATTTTTTTTGACCCGGGTGGGCTGAACCCTCGGTTCAGATGATTAGTAAAAACAACAACTTCTCCATCCTGAGGTTCAGGAGGATTCTCTAAACCGGGGACTCTCCAATGGATAGTTTCCTTGCTCGCTGAAGCGCTTATCACGACATACCTAGTCAACTGCTCTTCCGTAACACGGGAAGGGACCCAATTGCAAGCATAGAACGTCTTGGCCATTTGAACAGGAAGGTGGAAAAGAGGACCAAGTCTGGTTTAAGATTTTTGTTAATGCAGATAGTCTGGTTTACAGACAGGAAAACAAATGAAAACCCATATGCATGATAACCCGGAATTTCATATCAAGGATGAGTTGGCGGTTTATAAAGAGGGCTAATGGTACCTGACGGATTATCATTTTCTGAAAAGCACAAACCACCTAACAATGGTGTGAAAGTAACAGATCTGAAATATCCCTAAGTGTTGTACAAACAAGTTTCACAAATTTGTGTCCTAAATCTAGATCTACAGCAGTTTTGATAAGGGGATAAGTTTTAAACCTAAAAACGTGACAGCAGAGGAACACATATGCTCAGACAAGATCTTATGCAAAGAAGGATATCTTCTATGATTAGAAAGGATGCTAAAATACTGTTGCTCACCTTCACTGTGAGATTCAGATCAAAACTACGTGATCTAAAGGAAGAAAGTGAGCAATGGTGACAAACACCGAAGAACTACTGAAACCCTAATGGTGGATCTAAGAAGAAGAGGAAAGAAAGCTTATCAAGGCTGAAGAAACAGCGGAGGAGCGCCGCATTTTTCTGGTCTGGTCAGGTTGATGCAGCGGCCGTCAGCGGTGCGGAAACAGAGGTCAGCGGTGGCAGCTGCGCACGAGCTCGGAGGCGATGCGAGGAAGACGATGAGGCGAAGGGGAAAAGAGGGAATGGCCCTTGGACCTATTGTCACATCCCTAGCTTCTGGTTTGCTCTGAGCTAGCTAGTCATGTGTTGCATCATGTTTAAATTTTGCCTAAAATTGAAATGGGGATGTTCAAACCCTAGCATTAAATCAACTCAACTAGGGTGAATTAAAATCTTTTCAATAAACCCAAAAGGTTCCTAAGAAAAGTTCATGATTTCTGGTTAAGGTGGAAACCTCTACCAAAAATGATGAATATATTCTTAGGTCATTTTTGGATTTTTGAATTAAATCATATTGTATTTGACTTTGGGCATTTAAATACTATAAATAATTTAAATGTTCAAATAAATGTTGGAAATTGTTAAGGGTCACTGAAATAATTCAGAAAGCACCCATAATTGTTTCCAGGATTTTATTAAATGATTTGGTATTTTAAATCAAATCAAAAACAAAATAACAGAAATAGAAAAGAAATAAAAGAGAGAGAGAGAGAGAAGGAAGTTACCTGGCGCCCACTTACCTGGCCCAGCACGGCCCAGCCCATCTCCACTCCCCCCCTGTCGTCTTCCTCTGCCAGTAGGCAGAGGCGAGGCGTGGCGCGCGCCCGAGAGGCCTCGGCCACCTCCTGCTTCCCCTGGCCACCTCCTGCTTCCTCCTCGACGCCCCGGAGACGCCACGCACCTCCCTGCCTCTCTCCCTCACTCTCCCGCGTCCTCATCCTCTGCCCTGGACCTCTCTCTCACTCGCCCGAACGGAGCCGCCGCCACCGACGAGCTCCCTCGCGGCCACCGCCACCCCCTAGCCTCGCCGATGCGCTCAAAGGCTCCGCCTCGACCCCCTCTTTCTCCCCACCGAGCCACAAGGTCCCGGACACGCTGCAACGCCGCCACCATCGCCGTTTCCATCGCCGGCCGCCGAGGATCTTCACCGTCGATTCGCCGCCGTCTCCGCTTCCCCGAGCTCGTCATCTACCCCATCCGAACCACCGTGAGCTCCTGCACGTTTTGCCCCTAACCCCGTGGCTTGCCGCTCACCGTAGCCGCCATTTCATAGCTGGCTGTAGCACGCCGCCAGCTGAGCTCGTCGCCGGCGTAGCTCCGGTGACCATTTGGTCACCCTGGCATGCCTAACTCGCTCCCCGCACCGCGTAGGGCCCCGCTAGCCTCTCACCTCGCTCGTTTGCGCACCGTAGCACTAACTCGCCCCAACCCCGAGCTCCGGCCGCCGCCTTGGGCTCCTCTCCGGCGAACCCCGGCCACCCCCGCACCTCCCGTTGGTCCCCCTAGATGCGCACGGGCACGGGCTACCTCCTGGTGCCCTTGGCGCGTCGATCCGATGCCCCTAGCGCAAGTCTGGCATCCCCCGCCGTGCTCTGTGGTCGTCGCCGGCTAAACTCCGGCGAGAGCTGACGTGGCCGGTCATTAGGGCCTAACCACCCCGCTAACCCAGGCCTAGAGCCACTGACATGTGGGCCCTAGTGCCCCTAATCTTTAATTAAACTAAACTAACCCCCCTGTCTAACCTATGTCACTGACGTGTGGACCCCACATGTCAGGTTTGACCTGGACCTGGCCGTTGACTCGCTGACGTCATGCTGGCTTCAGGCTGATGCAGTTAAATCATTTTCTGGATTTATTAATATTCAGGAAATTCCAGAAAATGCCTAAAACTTCTAAAAATCATAGAAATTCAACCGTAACTCCAAATTAAATAATTTATATATGAAAAATTATCAGAAAAATTCAAGGAATCCATCTGTACCATTTTCATGCATGTTAGAACAACTTATAGCTGCTGTTTAGCAAAAATCAATTAAATGGCATTTGAATAATCACATATGGAGTTTGAATTTGAATCTTGTATTCAAACCAACTTCATTTAATCTGTTGCTAGTTGCATTAGCTCAAAACATATTCATATTGCCATGTCATGAGCATGCATCATATTGTGCATTGCATTGATTGTATTTCTTCATTGTTGCCGGTATCTGTTCCCTCTCGATAGACGTGATACCGACGATGTGATCGTTGACACTGATGAAGACTCAATGTTATCTTCAGAAGTGCCAGGCAAGCAAAACCCCCTTGTTCATTCCGATAAAATCCCACTCTCTCGCTCCTGCTCTCTTTTACTGCATTAGGACAACATCGATTCATCTGTTACTTGCTGCGGTAGCTGAACCCCTTTATCCTCTGCATGACCTGTCATTCCACAGTAATTAGATGAAACCCACTAGCATGAGTAGGAGTTGTTTGAGCCCTGATGTGCCTACTCATTCATGCTTGTTTGTCATGCTTGCTACTGCTTAGAGTTGAGTCAGGTCTGATTCATCGGGGATGAATCAGAGGTGTGTGAATATGTCCTACTGTGTGTGAGCTAAGTGTCGGAACACGATTTGGTAAAAGGTGACGGTGAGAGGCCATGTAGGAGTACATGGTGGGTTGTCTCATTGAAGCCGTCCTTAGGAACTGAGTTCTGTGTTTGTGATCCATGATTCAGCTACTACCATGCATTGGGCCCTGAAATATGAACCCGCTCGACTTCTTATTCACCCTAGTCCTCTGTCCAGGAGTTGCAAGTAGTTTCTGGTGTTTGTAGCCTACTGGAGGCCGTGGACAGCGCTGGCCGTAGGGGTGGGCTGTGATGCGGTAGGTACGTGGCACGGTGTACCGGATGCCCGTTTGGTATCTCGGGAACCCTGTTCACATCGTTTGGGGCTGTGAGCGAAACTCCGGCCGGATCTCCTCATGGATGGAACCCGAATAGGCGATAAACCTGGACTAGAGACTTGAGTGTTTAGGTAGGTCGTGGTCTACACCCACGTCGGCTTTCGCTTGAAGTCTGCCGAGCACATATCGTGTGCAGACGCTAAGTGGTGGAAACGTGTATGAAGAAGTACACCCCTGCAGGGTTAACATCATCTATTCGAATAGCCGTGTCCGCGGAAAAGGACTTCTGGGTTGCTTATATCAGTTCATAGACAAGTGAAAGTGGATACTCTAAAATACGCAAGATAAGCGTGAGTGCTATGGATGGCGTTCTCGGAGGGAGACGGGAGCGGATCCATAGTGGTGTATTGATATGGTGAATATGTGGACTCGTGTGCGCCACCTCAAAAGAGTTACATTGCAGTCGTAGTTTAGGATAGCCACCGAGTCAAAGCTGGCTTGCTGCAGTTAAACCCCACCATCCCCTTTGTTGATAATGATGCATATGTAGTTAGTTCTGATGTAAGTCTTGCTGCGTACATTTGTACTCACGTTTGCCTATTTTATGTTTTTGCAGAGAGACTTCAGTCTCACTAGTAGTTCCACGTGGACTTCGACGTTTAGCTTGTTACCTCAGCTACGATCTTGTGCCCTCGGCAGGATCTGATAGATAGTCAGGCTTCTCAGCCTTTTTCATTTATAGATGTCTGTACTCAGACATGATAGCTTCCGCTTGTGCTTTGATTTGTATGCTCTGAATGTTGGGTCATGAGACTCATGTTTGTAATATCTCGCTCCTCGGAGCCTATTGAATAAATTACTTGAGTCGTAGAGTCATGTTGTGATGCCATGTTGTGTTTGCACATATCGAGCATATTGTGTGTATGTTATTGAAATGCTTGGTATGTGTGGGATCTGACTATCTAGTTGTTTATCTTTAGTAGCCTCTCTTATCGGGAAATGTCTCCTAGTGTTTCCACCGAGCCATGGTAGCTTGCTACTGCTCTGGAACACTTAGGCTGGCCGGCATGTGTCCTTCTTCTTCCTGTGTCTGTCCCTTCGGGGAAATGTCACGCGATGAATACCGGAGTCCTGTTAGCCCGCTACAGCCCGGTTCACCAGAGTCCTGCTAGCCCAGTGCTACAGCCTGGATTCACTCGCTGATGACCGACACGTTCGATGCTGGGTCATGGATGCCTGTCCCTGTAAGTCTGTGCCACTTTGGGTTTACGACTAGCCATGTCAGCCCGGGCTCCTTATCATATGGATGCTAGCGACACTGTCATATACGTGTGCCAAAAGGCGCAAACGGTCCCGGGCAAAGGTAAGGTGACACCCATGGGAATACCGTGCGTGAGGCCGCAAAGTGATATGAGGTGTTACATGCTAGATCGATGTGGCATTGAGTCGGGGTCCTGACAGCGTTGGTATCAGAGCTTGACTGCCTGTAGGATTACCAAGCCAAACTGGTCGAAGTTGAGTCTAGAAATTCTTTAGTTATATAAGGGAATTGATTGTGGGATGGAACGTAAGGCTCTTTTTACTCCTTGTACCTCATGGCCTTCTGATCTGAGTCATCATCTTCTCTTCTACGGGGATTAAGAACTAGGCTATCTCTTCTTTCTATCAGGATCACGTGTTACTAATCCGTAGACTTATAAATTGTTGGACGTAAGCCTCTGTTCAGTTCCTATTACCTCTGTATGTTAACTGTTGATCTCGAAACCTTGATATTGTGCTTCTGAGTGGTTATGCCACCATTTTTGTGAATGTCTCAAATCCTTTCTGAGCATTTACAGCCGTTATGCTGTCCGAGTCATCCCAGGTTTCTAAATAATCTGATGCATTTGCAAAATCCCTCCCTCTGGTTTCGATGTTCCTTTATGCCAGCTCAATCACACTAATTGTTGAGTTGAGGAATTCTATTGCCTTGACATATATGTTGGAGTTACTATTATGACCCTAGGTATTCAGGGAGTCACCTAGTAATCTAGCAACATTTTGTGTTCCCAGTGTGAAGATTCTGGCCATCATTCTCGTAAGCATCCCGTGATGCCACTTAGTTAGTAGGCATTTCACTTCAGGGTTTTGAACCCGAGATTCACCCTACTTACTTCATGTTGATAGTAGTTGCTAGTTCCTTTAGGATATTAGTAACCTTTGCGATAGTCCTCGAGGTTCGTGGTACATCCTTCTTCCAATTACCATGAACCATTCCTGGCAGGAGTTCTTCTGAACCAAAAGATGACAACAAGAGTGCTCTCAATGAGTTCTCCATGCTATATTGTGACTCTGCCAGCTCAACCTTTCTGCATGGGTTATCCGGAAGAATTATGTTGAACTTGGTTCGACATACTAATCTATGCATCCACTACTCAGAAAACCGTATGTTCCTTTGAGTTGTCCCTCTTTAGTTGTCTTCTGACCCTCGTCTATCAATTGATAGTCGAGATTATGTGTGCATTCGTTCATCGATGCCTATGACTCTTGTGGTCTGTCAAGCCATTCTATTCTGGAATGACTAGGAGAAACAAACTCCAGTACCTCTTCCATATCCAGGATTGGGTCAAAGAAGTTGTGTTCCGCAGATCAAAATGCCAATTCAGCTTTTGCTCTGTTCTACCTTGGAGTATTACCATCTTTATATCGGGATTGTTATAGGAATTGCACACCATCCCATGAACTCTTGGTACAGTGATACTTCTTGCCATCACTGTTCATTCCTCGGTTCCTGTGTTATTGTAACCGGAATGCCGACAAGTGAATCGTGGTGTGTGAAATCAATACTCCCAGCAACCTCGTTGCTTGGTAGTTAAAGGACAATAATTTCATTCTTAGCGTGTTGGTTTTTGAATCATCCTTCTAAGATTGATCGTGCTACCTTGTCCATCTTCCTAGTGCACACTTCGATTGATGAGTTAGGATTTTGTCAAGTCCTCACTCATTTGATCATATCGTCTTGCCCTCAAAAGCGAGATTGTTCTCGAGCTTAGTAACATATCGGTGGTTCATGATTTTCCGAATATCTTCTCGAAAGTATCACCAGGCTGTCACCTGACTATTATGTTGAGCTCGTGATCAAGTTGGTTTCTTGTGAACCACTTTCTCTCCAAGAATCGGTGTTAGATACCCCTGAGCTAGTTGGTTAAGCCAAACAACAACTTGGAGAGTTGGAAGATAAAAGCCTGTCTGACTTAGTTCATGTTAAGGGATATCTTTCTGTGTATGTGTGTGTGTTGAAGAAAGATGATATCTTCATTAATTGGTCCTTGTGATCAGTTGTTGGACCTATTGTCTTACCCCATCTTTGATTTGAGTATGGGCTATCATCCAATCAGACCAGAACCAACGATATTCGTAATGTTGTCTTACTCGTGGTTGATCCCTCGAGCATACACCATTATATCTTTTGGGTCTGACCAATGCTATCACTTGTTCTCTTAACTATGGAATTCCTTTTAAAGGGAAACCCGGAAGAATTGTTGTTGAGCCCATTGACAACATCCTTATCTCCTCCATGATTTTGTTGAACATTAAGCTAGTGTTGGAAACTTTTGAAAGCATTTTCTTCATGCTAGCTCATGAAGTATTTGTTTGATGAAAGGAGTGACTTCCTCTTATACACGTGCATTTGGTGAAAGTTGCCGCCGTGGATTTGAGAAAGTTAGTTTTGCTTCCTCTGGAATCATCCCAAGTCAGTCATGCATACGTGCGAAGTATTCTGTGGTCTGGAGACTTGCAACCTTCATTCCATATGTGTTCCGAGCACACCAAGCCACTGATTGAGTTGTTCAAAGATAAAGGAGTCTGTCCAAGGTGAACTCTTTGGACTTCCACGCGTGGAGACTTCGATGTCATTAATGATGGTTCCCCACCTGAACTCGGTAGTGTTTTGTTGTAAGACTACCATGTGATAATGTTTGTCTGGGACAACGTGTTCACATGTGTGTAGCAGAACCAGCTCATGTTTTGGAGCTTGCTATCATAGTTCGCTCCCCGAGAATCTCGCAACGTCATCTCGTCGATTTGTGTTGCAAACTTTCATTTTTCTTCCTAGACTCGATGAGTCTGGAATATCCTGACACCAACCAGATCTGAATCTCAGGCAGATATAATGGTTGGAACATTTCCCAAGAACTATAATATTGGTCCCTCGATAACCGGTAAGGTGGATGTCGTGGCCAACACACCCAGCCGGAAGACCTGTTATTATAATATCATGATTGAGGAAGTTGGCCACCTCCCCATGAGGACTTCGTAGGATTTACCTCCGTAGTTATTCCTTATGGACTCCTGTGCTCCCGAAGTCCGACCTTTTTACTTGATGTTCTAGATATCAAACCATATCTATGAATGGGTTACACTAGCACATCAAGGAGAACATTAGAAGCGGAGTGCTAAATGTCTCTCGGTCGATCATCCAGATTTTGTTTCCTTGGTCTCGCTAAGGTGAAATCTGAGAAAGTGTTATCCTCCTTTGCATCTGCATCACCCATCGCTATTCATCATGGTAGTATGTTGTGTTGTCAGCACCCTTGACACGGATGTTGATAAAATCTTGATGATTATGGAAATGCTCAAGTTCTTGACAGCACGCACAAGCGCTACGTGTTATCATCGGCACTAACTGGGATTCCTCTCAGTTTCCTCGGCAATGCTATGACCTTTTTAAACAGTGAATTCACTCTCTATTGTTGGGTTCTTCCCCAGTTACCAGAATCATTCCCAGCATTTGCATTTTGTTCCCAGCTTGCACCGCCAATGTGCCATTCTACCATGGGTCTCTTCCATTTCCGGTGATAAGCAAAAATCATACATTGCGTTGTCTTCAACAAGGTAGTCCACATCATCCAAGTCCGAGTATGCCATTCTACCGACCCCCTCCAAACGATCGCTCGAGAATTGTCTTAGGCTGGTTTAAAGAGTTTCAATGATCTTTGAATCAAAGGTAATTCTTTTTGCCACTTAAGGGGATATTTCTACGAGTCACCTTCCCTAAGGTGCATCATTATGGTATCATGGCAACTCAACTCCTCGCTACGTGACAATCGTTTACCACATTCTTGAGTCTGGAATTGTTGTCTACCTAGTGAACCTTTGTCATCTGCTTCACTCCAATTCCTATGGATGTGTACTTCGTCTCTCAGCTCGAGAGATGTTGTTATGTCTCATTCCGTGGGTTAATCCTGAGTTGTTCGACCTTCGAGAGGAACAATTCTTTTAGGGTCTTTCCTTTCCTCTCGTTGTCATGATAGTTGGAGTTCTCAAGGCAAGACTTCAAGACAATGATGGTGAATGAATCAACGTTCAATTGAAGTGCACCCTGGATCGTGAAGATTATACTAGTCTGCGTTACCCCTTCACCTTACCCTACGCTTGAATCTCGAGACGAGATTCTTGTTTAGTGGGGGTGAGTTGTCACATCCCTAGCTTCTGGTTTGCTCTGAGCAAGCTAGTCATGTGTTGCATCATGTTTAAATTTTGCCTAAAATTAAAATGGGGATGTTCAAACCCTAGCATTAAATCAACTCAACTAGGGTGAATTAAAATCTTTTCAATAAACCCAAAAGGTTCCTAAGAAAAGTTCATGATTTCTGGTTAAGGTGGAAACCTCTGCCAAAAATGATGAATATATTCTTAGGTCATTTTTGGATTTTTGAATTAAATCATATTGTATTTGACTTTGGGCATTTAAATACTATAAATAATTTAAATGTTCAAATAAATGTTGGAAATTGTTAAGGGTCACTGAAATAATTCAGAAAGCACCCATAATTGTTTCCAGGATTTTATTAAATGATTTGGTATTTTAAATCAAATCAAAAACAAAATAACAGAAATAGAAAAGAAATAAAAGAGAGAGAGAGAAGGAAGTTACCTGGCGCCCACTTACCTGGCCCAGCACGGCCCAGCCCATCTCCACTCCCCCCCCTGTCATCTTCCTCTGCCAGTAGGCAGAGGCGAGGCGTGGCGCGCGCCCGAGAGGCCTCGGCCACCTCCTGCTTCCCCTGGCCACCTCCTGCTTCCTCCTCGACGCCCCGGAGACGCCACGCACCTCCCTGCCTCTCTCCCTCACTCTCCCGCGTCCTCATCCTCTCCCCTGGACCTCTCTCTCACTCGCCCGAACGGAGCCGCCGCCACCGACGAGCTCCCTCGCGGCCACCGCCACCCCCTAGCCTCGCCGATGCGCTCAAAGGCTCCGCCTCGACCCCCTCTTTCTCCCCACCGAGCCACAAGGTCCCGGACACGCTGCAACGCCGCCACCATCACCGTTTCCATCGCCGGCCGCTGAGGATCTTCACCATCGATTCGCCGCCGTCTCCGCTTCCCCGAGCTCGTCATCTACCCCATCCGAACCACCGTGAGCTCCTGCACGTTTTGCCCCTAACCCCGTGGCTTGCCGCTCGCCGTAGCCGCCATTTCATAGCTGGCCGTAACACGCCGCCGCCTGAGCTCGTCGCCGGCGTAGCTCCGGTGACCATTTGGTCACCCTGGCATGCCTAACTCGCTCCCCGCACCGCGTAGCGCCCCGCTAGCCTCTCACCTCGCTCGTTTACGCATCGTAGCACTAACTCGCCCCAACCCCGAGCTCCGGCCGCCGCCTCGGGCTCCTCTCCGGCGAACCCCGGCCACCCCCGCACCTCCTGTTGGTCCCCCTAGATGCGCACGGGCACGGGCTACCTCCTGGTGCCCTTGGCGCGTCGATCCGATGCCCCTAGCGCAAGTCCGGTGTCACCCGCCGTGCTCTGTGGTCGTCGCCGGCTAAACTCCGGCGAGAGCTGACGTGGCCGGTCATTAGGGCCTAACCACCCCGCTAACCCAGGCCTAGAGCCACTGACATGTGGGCCCTAGTGCCCCTAATCTTTAATTAAACTAAACTAACCCCCCTGTCTAACCTGTGTCACTGACGTGTGGACCCCACACGTCAGGTTTGACCTGGACCTGGCCGTTGACTCGCTGACGTCATGCTGGCTTCAGGCTGACGCGGTTAAATCATTTTCTGGATTTATTAATATTCAGGAAATTCTAGAAAATAACTAAAACTTCTAAAAATCATAGAAATTCAACCGTAACTCCAAATTAAATAATTTATATATGAAAAGTTATCAGAAAAATTCAAGGAATCCATCTGTACCATTGTCCTGCATGTTAGAACAACTTATAGCTGCTGTTTAGCGCAAATCAATTAAATGGCATTTGAATAATCACATATGGAGTTTGAATTTGAATCTTGTATTCAAACCAACTTCATTTAATCTGTTGCTAGTTGCATTAGCTCAAAACACATTCATATTGCCATGTCATGAGCATGCATCATATTGTGCATTGAATTGATTGTATTTCTTCTTTGTTGCCGGTATCTGTTCCCTCTCGATAGACGTGATACCGACGATGTGATCGTTGACACTGATGAAGACTCAATGTTATCTTCAAAAGTGCCAGGCAAGCAAAACCCCCTTGTTCATTCCGATAAAATCCCACTCTCTCGCTCCTGCTCTCTTTTACTGCATTAGGACAACATCGATTCATCTGTTACTTGCTGCGATAGCTGAACCCCTTTATCCTCTGCATGACCTGTCATTCCACAGTAATTAGATGAAACCCACTAGCATGAGTAGGAGTTGTTTGAGCCCTGATGTGCCTACTCATTCATGCTTGTTTGTCATGCTTGCTACTGCTTAGAGTTGAGTCAGGTCTGATTCATCGGGGATGAATCAGAGGTGTGTGAACATGTCCTACTGTGTGTGAGCTAAGTGTCGGAACACGATTTGGTAAAAGGTGACGGTGAGAGGCCATGTAGGAGTACATGGTGGGTTGTCTCATTGAAGCCGTCCTTAGGAACTGAGTTCTGTGTTTGTGATCCATGATTCAGCTACTACCATGCATTGGGCCCTGAAATATGACCCCGCTCGACTTCTTATTCACCCTAGTCCTCTGTCCAGGAGTTGCAAGTAGTTTCTGGTGTTTGTAGCCTACTGGAGGCCGTGGACAGCGCTGACCGTAGGGGTGGGCTGTGATGCGGTAGGTACATGGCACGGTGTACCGGATGCCCGTTTGGTATCTCGGGAACCCTGTTCACATCGTTTGGGGCTGTGAGCGAAACTCCGGCCGGATCTCCTCATGGATGGAACCCGAATAGGCGATAAGCCTGCACTAGAGACTTGAGTGTTTAGGTAGGTCGTGGTCTACACCCACGTCGGCTTTCGCTTGAAGTCTGCCGAGCACATATCGTGTGCAGACGCTAAGTGGTGGAAACATGTATGAAGAAGTACACCCCTGCAGGGTTAACATCATCTATTCGAATAGCCGTGTCCGCGGAAAAGGACTTCTGGGTTGCTTATATCAGTTCATAGACAAGTGAAAGTGGATACTCTAAAATACGCAAGATAAGCGTGAGTGCTATGGATGTCGTTCTCGGAGGGAGACGAGAGCGGATCCATAGTGGTGTATTGATATGGTGAATATGTGGACTCGTGTGCGCCACCTCAAAAGAGTTACATTGCAGTCGTAGTTTAGGATAGCCACCGAGTCAAAGCTGGCTTGCTGCAGTTAAACCCCACCATCCCCTTTGTTGATAATGATGCATATGTAGTTAGTTCTGATGTAAGTCTTGCTGCGTACATTTGTACTCACGTTTGCCTATTTTATGTTTTTGCAGAGAGACTTCAGTCTCACTAGTAGTTCCACGTGGACTTCGACGTTTAGCTTGTTACGTCAGCTACGATCTTGTGCCCTCGGCAGGATCTGATAGATAGTCAGGCTTCTCAGCCTTTTTAATTTATAGATGTCTGTACTCAGACATGATAGCTTCCTCTTGTGCTTTGATTTGTATGCTCTGAATGTTGGGTCATGAGACTCATGTTTGTAATATCTCGCTCCTCGGAGCCTATTGAATAAATTACTTGAGTCGTAGAGTCATGTTGTGATGCCATGTTGTGTTTGCACATATCGAGCATATTGTGTGTATGTTATTGAAATGCTTGGTATGTGTGGGATCTGACTATCTAGTTGTTTATCTTTAGTAGCCTCTCTTATCGGGAAATGTCTCCTAGTGTTTCCACCGAGCCATGGTAGCTTGCTACTGCTCCGGAACACTTAGGCTGGCCGGCATGTGTCCTTCTTCTTCCTGTGTCTGTCCCTTCGGGGAAATGTCACGCGATGAATACCGGAGTCCTGTTAGCCCGCTACAGCCCGGTTCACCGGAGTCATGCTAACCCAGTGCTACAGCCTGGATTCACTCGCTGATGACCGACACGTTCGATGCTGGGTCATGGATGCCTGTCCCTGTAAGTCTGTGCCACTTTGGGTTTACGACTAGCCATGTCAGCCCGGGCTCCTTATCATATGGATGCTAGCGACACTGTCATATACGTGTGCCAAAAGGCGCAAACGGTCCCGGGCAAAGGTAAGGCGACACCCGTGGGAATACCGTGCGTGAGGCCGCAAAGTGATATGAGGTGTTACATGCTAGATCGATGTGGCATTGAGTCGGGGTCCTGACACCTATTTATAAAACCAAAGGGATAAGTGACAGGCGCGAGATTTGAGGAGCCAAAAAATGGATATTTGACACAGCTGTCGCTTCGGTTTTTGGAGGGTCATTAATGAAAAAGAAGTATTTGCAGGTTTTTATACGGAGATGATGTCATGACGATTTGCTGCAATCTTAGAAGATGACGTCATGGCGGTTTATCAAGTTTATATGGAGGAGATGTCATGGCGGTTTACTAGGATCATACGAGATTGTTCAAGGAGTTTTTCTAAGTATTGAAGATTGACATGAACAGGTTAAAATCAATCTGGGGCCTAATGTTGGGGATATAACTACCGAGTATAAACCGCCCAAGAGGGGTCGGTTTATGCTCATCCATATTGAAGCCCATGAAGACAAGGAGTATGGTTCTTTACAATTAAAGCTTAGAGCCCTAGAGCCCAAGGGCGGTTTAGAGCCCATAGACGTAAACCGTCATGAGATATGTAACTTGTGTTGTAAGTTAGGGAAAGGTAGAAACCGAGCCGGACACGTGTATGAGCCGGCCTCGGTGTTATGTAAACCGCTGGGTGTCAACCTGTGTATATAAAGGGACGACTCGGCGGCAGTTCAGGGACAAGAAACAACAACTCGAGAGATAGGTAAAGCGGATTCGCTCCCTGCTCATCGAGACCCCATCAATTCCACCATAACTGGATCGTATGATTTTACCTTCACCGCAAGGGGCCGAACCAGTATAAACTCCCCGTGTCGTTTGTCCGGTTTAACCCCTTTAAGCTAATCTCGTTGCAATGGCTCCACGACTAAGTCCTCTCACTAGGACATTTGACGTGTTAATTCCACGACAGTAATGTTACAAGTTGGTGGGGCCAGGTCGTCAGCGTCTGAGGACTCGAGCTGGGTCCCGCCGGGGGCCTGTGGTTTGCGGGGTTCCCCTAGGTGCGGCCCCCGCGTGCCTAGGGGGACTATGCGCCGTCTTGTCGACTGTCAGGGAGTGGCCGAGTCGAGTCATGTATAGTGGCACTCCGTCAGGTCGCCGCTTGCTATCGTCAGCAGTGATGACGGGGACACTGTAGCCACACCGGCCCTGGTCAGTGGGTAGGTGAGGGGCACTGTTGCCACGCTCCGGCTGACCAGAGGTGTGGGCAGGGCATTGTTGCCCTGGTCATCAGGGGCTGAAGACTCGTACCATCGTATGGCCTGGATGGGACGGGAGCTGACCCGTGGCTGGGTTGCGGAGCACGCCACGGGTGGAGCTGGCTTGTTGGGGAAGCCTTGGTTGTGCCCGGTTCGGTTGTGCCTGGTTGTCACACCCTAGCTAGCCATGCATTAGAGTGTTGCATCATGTTTATTCTTTCATCAGAAACTTGAAATGGGGATGACAGAACCCCCAGTCCCCTCTGAAACCAACTAGGGTTTACTAAAATAATTTTCAATGAACCTGAAATGCCCTTCTAAAATGTCCATCATTTTTGTCTTGGTTCAGAACCTCTGCCAAAAGTGGTGCACATTTTCCTAGGCCATCTTAGGGTTTTTGAATTAATTCATAAATATTTGAATTTGGGCATTTAAAATTATATAAAATATTTAAATGCTCAAATACCTCCAAACTAAAATGTTTCATGTTGGAAATAATCCAGCTATGGACCAGGAGTGATTTGGTGATTTTTGAAGTTGCCTAGGTATTTTATTTAATTCAACAAAGTTGCAGAAGTATTAGAAAAACAGAAAACAGAAGAAAATGAAAAAAACTTAACTGGCGCCTGCCCCGGCCCACCTGCCGGCCCAGCCCAGCACCGCTCCAGCGAGCTGCTTGCCGGCCAGGCAGGCAGGCAGGTGCCCGACGGCGACCGCGGCGTGCGCCACGCACCTGCTCGCCGCCTCGCCGCTCCCCTCGCCAGGTGACGTCGAGGATCGGCCTCCCTCTCTCCCCCGAACCCCCCAGACACCCCCTCTCCTCTCCAGCTCCTCCCCCTCGCACGCCCCAGCCATGGCCGACGCCATCGCCGCCACCCCCTCGCCGTAGCCACGCCCTCCGACCACCCCACGCCGTCTCACCGTGTCCAGGAGCTCCGCCGCTGTCCACTTCATCGAGCAGCCGAGCCCCGAGCGCTCGCAACGCCCGAGACCACCGCACCGACCTCGCCCGAGCTCACCGTCGCCGGAGATCCCCTTCAACGCCGTCGTCGCTCCGGTCCATCTCCGGCCGCACCAGGAACTCCGTCGCACTCACTGTGAGCTTAGCCATCTTCCCCTCCCTTCCGTTCTTGCTCCCGAGCCGTGTAGCAACCTCCCGGAGCTCAACCGCACCCACCGCCGTGGAGCTCGTCGCCGACGTGCTCCCGGTCATCCTCCGGCCACAAGATGGTGTCCATCTTACTCACCAAGTTCCGCAGCACCTAGCTAGCTACTCCACGAGCCTCACCGAACCCTCTAGCGCCAAGTTCACCTCCGACCGAACCCCGGTGGCCGCCAAAGTCGTCGCCGGCGCCAACTCCGGCCATCCCGACCTCAACGGACTCCGCCAAGAGCTGCGGTTTGTCCTCAGCTTCCCTCCGGTGGTCTCCGCGGCCCATTTGGTGGCCGAAATGGCCAAAACCACTTCCGCCGCCGCGTCGGGCTCGCCGGTGCAGCCGACCCGGGTTTGACCACGGGTGGGCCCTGGTTGACTCCCCTGAGTCAATGACAGGTGGGGCCCAGCCCTGTTAATTAAACAGGATTAGTTTTAATTAAGTTTTAATTAAAATAATCACCCTGACATGCGGGACCCACTGTCAGGTTTGACCTGGACCAGTTCCGTTGACCTGCTGACGTCACACTGACGTCAGGCTGACGCAGTAATTGATTTTCTGGATTTAATTTAAATCAGGAAATTCCAGAATATTATTTAAACTTCAAAAATTCATAACTTTTATTCTGTAACTCCAAATTGGACAAATTATATATGAAAAATGATCAGAAAAATCCAATCTATCCATCTGTACTATTTTCATGCATGATCAAACAAGTTAAATTGATGTTTTAAGCAGAACAAGGAAAAGCACTTTAAAAGGCCATATTTGAATTTGAAATTTGAATCCTTGATTCAAATTTATTCAAACCCTTCTGGTTTTAGTTGCATTAGCCCAATACACTCATATTGCCATGTTTCATGCATGCATCATATTGTTGCACATTGTTTGGTGATGTTTGTGTATCGGTGCTCTCTGCGACAGGTTCTGTCTCCGAGGAGTACCGTGATTACCCTAACGAAGAACCGTATCAGTGCATCGAACCATCAGGCAAGCAACCAACCATTTGATCATATCGATACAATCCCATGTTCTCGCTCCTGCTCTCTTTTACTGCATTAAGACAACGCGATTCAAACTGCTGTGTGCTACGGTAGTTGAACCCATTTCCTCTGCATGACCTGTCATTGCCACAGTAACTAGATGAAACCCACTAGCATGTGTAGGAGTTGCTTGAGCCATATGTATGTGTTGTTCCTACCTTGCTATGCCTGCTATGCTTAGAGTCGTGTCAGGTCTGGTTCATCTGGGTGATGGGCTAGAGTGAAATGATTATGTCGGTAATGAGAATGGTGTGGTGAACACGATTTGGTAAAGGTATCGATGAGAGGCCATGTAGGAGTACATGGTGGGTTGTTTCATTGAAGCCGACCTTAAGCACTGAGATCTGTATGCGTGATTTAAGATACAGCTACTACCATGAATTGGGCCCTGAAATATGACCCCGCTCGACTTCTTATTCACCCTAGCTCTCTGTCCAGGAGTAGCAAGTAGTTTCTGGTGTTTGTAGCCTACTGGAGGCCGTGGACAGCGCTGACCGTAGGGGTGGGCTGTGATGCGGTAGGTACGTGGCTGGGTGTACCGAATACCCGTTAGGTATCTCGGGAACCCTGTTCACATCGTTCGGGGCCGTATGGGAAACCTCGGCCGGACTCCCTGCGGATGGAACCTGAATAGGCGATAAACCTGGACTAGAGGCTTAAGTGTTTAGGTAGGTCGTGGTCTACACCCACGTCGGCTTTCGCTTGAAGTCTGCCGAGCACATGTCGTGTGCAGACGCTAAGTGGTGGAAACATGTATGAAGAAGTACACCCCTGCAGGGTTATCATAATCTATTCGAATAGCCGCGTCCGCGGTAAAGGACTACTTGGTTGCCTATACAGTTCATAGACAAGTAAATGGAAACTGTTAAAAGCCTCAAGATAAGTGTGAGTGCCGAGGATGGCTCTTCCGTAGGAAGACGGAGATGGATCCTCGGTAGTGTATTGAAGTGGTGAGTAGTGGACTCATGTGCGCAAAACCATTTCAAGTTGGAGTATCGTAGGATAGCCTAGCCAAGAGTCAAAGCTGGCTTGCTGCAATAACTCCACCAACCCTTCTTGATACTATGCATGTATGTAGGATCTGATGTAAGTCTTGCTGAGTACCTTTGTACTCATGTTGCTATAATCTACATTTTTACAGAAGACGCTGCAACCCCTTCTGATGGGTTCTATGTAGACGTTGACATCAACGAGTAGGCTAAAGACCCAGGTGGTGACCCTGAGCTTGTGAAGGACCACGTAGTATAGCTAGGCTTTCCAAGCCTCTTTTATTTTACTAGTTGTCTGTACTCAGACAAGTTACTTCCGCTGCTGGTTTGTATGACTGTATGACTTGTATGTGGGGTCGTGAGACCCGTACCTTTGTGTATGTTATGTATGGCTCCCTGAGCCTTAAATAAAGTACTTGTGTCGTAGAGTCATGTTGTGATGCTTCGTTGTATTTGCACATATCGAGCATATTGTGTGTATGATTGAAATGCTTGGTATGTGTGGGATCTGACTATCTAGTTGTTTATCTTTAGTAGCCTCTCTTACCGGGAAATGTCTCCTAGTGTTACCGCTGAGCCATGGTAGCTTGCTACTGCTCTGGAACACTTAGGCTGGCCGGCATGTGTCCTTCTTCGTTCCTGTGTCTGTCCCTTCTGGGAAATGTCACGCTTTGAGTACCGGAGTCCTGTTAGCCCGCTACCGCCCGGTTTACCGGAGTCCTGCTAGCCCAGTGCTACAGCCCGGACCCACTTGCTGATGACCGACACGTTCGAAGCTGGGTCATGGATGCCTGTCCCTGTAAGTCTGTGCCACTTTGGGTTTACGACTAGTCATGTCAGCCCGGGCTCTTTATCATATGGATGCTAGCGACACTATCATATACGTGAGCCAAAAGGCGCAAACGGTCCCGGGAAAAGGTAAGACGACACCCGTGGGGATACCGTGCGTGAGGCCGCAAAGTGATATGAGGTGTTACCAGCTAGATCGATGTGACATCGAGTCGGGGTCCTGACAGCGTTGGCATCAGAGCCGGACTGCCTGTAGGTTCTCCAAGCCAAACTGGTCGATGTTGAGTCTAGAAATTCTTTAGTTATATGTAGGGGAATTGTTTGTGGGATGGAACGTAAGGCTCTTTTTTACTCCTTTATCTTATGACATTCTGATCTGAGTCAGTCCATTCTTCTACCGGGGGATAAGGAATTAGGATCTGTTCTCTCTATCAGGATCACGTGTTACTAATCAGTAGTACCTTATAAGTTGATGGATACAAGCCTAGTTCAGTTCTACTACCACATTATGTTGCCAGAATGGTTTCAGAACTTTGATATGGTGATGTTGAGTGTGTACGAAATCCTTTGTCAAATGTCTCAAATCCTTTTTGAGCATTTACAGCTGTTATGCTGCCGAAATTTTGCTGGAAATTCTAATGCCCTTGCATTATGATTGTGCTTTCAGATGGCCACTCGTGACCTCAATCAAGTGGTTCGCCTGACTCGATGCCTAGATGTACCCGGCCATACTGCCAAGTTGGTCAGGGTAATGACTGAGGCTGGATACCGCTGGTATCCTGAGTACACGGTCGAAGAGCAATTCCGAGATTTTAATCAAAGTCAGTATCTCTGCACTGTCAGGATATTTCCATCTTATCCTGGATCCACCGAGCCTCTTCACTGCTCTTATGGACTCGGGGTTACCATTGAGATGGCTGTGCAGGACGCCGCCTACTCTATGATGACCATTATGCGAGTCAGATCTGGTATATTTCGGGACTCTGATTTCCGGTATATGCCAGGATCACTTCCGGGAGCACAAGGGTATCTCCAGGCTATCTATGCTGACCCCACTCAGGAGGATTCACGGACTCGCACCACTGCTGAGATGCTCGAGGATAAGGACCGTGAAAATCGGGCCTTAAGGCTAGAGCTCTTCAACACCCGTGCTGACCACTGGGCCACTTTGACTCGGTTCGCCCCGGCGGTGCAAACTGGATATTCAGATATGCGCGATCTCTATCCTGTGAGATCTGCTCTGCCAGACGTGATGGTTTGGCGTGATGTAGGAGGCATCACCCCACCTCGCGGTCCCCGCAGGCCACCGTCTGTTGGTCCAAGGCCTCATCCTAGCCCCTATGGTCCACAAGCTCCGCGAGACCGTCTGTTTCCAGATGATCATGTTGAGCTCCCAGGCTATGGAGGTGACTTCTACGAGGACTACTACGGATCGGTCTGAGTTAGTGGTAGTATCACTAGTTCGCTCTAGCTGTGTCGTCTATCGTCCCGCGTGACTCGTGGGATATGACCTAGTTTGTACTCCTTCCGGAGGTGTAGAAAAATAATGTATAGGAGCTTGGAATGCCTCCGATGAGATGTAATCCTCTTTTCACCGTAATAGTACTTGTTTGGTCTTGTACTAAACCCTGTATGGTGTGTATGACGATGGAATAAAAGAAGCAGTTTCTGTATCTACCATGTCATACGGATGATCATCTTGCATTCCGAGTTATTTCTTACATTATGAATCCTATGTCGGAATTTTACCATCCTGACTAAATCATTGTCTTGTTTACCTAGGATGGTCAACACGCGCGCTAACCCTGCTTCTCAAGAGCAGGCCGAAGGCAGTGAAGCCAGGGATGTAAATCTGCCTCATCCTCCTTCACTAGCCGAGGTGATGATGGAAGCTGAGAGAAACAAGCGGGAGACAAACCGTTTGTTGGAGCGTATTGAACAGAATACAGCACACCATCAGAGGGCTAACGTGGTGTCACTCAGTGATTTTATCAAATTGCATCCACCCACGTTCCACCACTCCGTCGAGCCTCTCGACGCTGATGACTGGCTTCGCAGTATCTCTCACAAACTGCGTTCCGCGCTGGTAGCAGAGGCTGACAAGGTCACCTTTGCTGCATATCATCTTGAAGGCCCCGCCAGTCTATGGTGGGAGAATTATGGAGCTATGCGCCCAGCGGGCCATGTCACAACTTGGGCTGAGTTCAGCGAGGCTTTCCGTGAACATCACATTTCGGAGGGTCTCATGGACCGTAAACGTGAAGAATTTTGCAGTTTCACCCAAGGCCGACTTTCTGTGGATGCCTATAGCAGGGAGTTTGGTAATCTCGCCCGATATGCAACTGAGGAAGTGTCTACTGACGCCAAGAAGCAAGCAAGGTTCCGTAAGGGCCTTAGTCCTGAGCTTCGCCGTGACCTCCGTCTGCATGAGTGCACATCTTTTTCGAAACTTGTCAACAAAGCCATCAGTGCTGAAACTGGTCAGACTGACTATGACGCAACACGCAAGCATGGACGTGATATGGGTTCCTCATCCGGTGCTGGTCCTCAGAAGCGCCGCGTGTGGGTACCCAACACCGCCCTGCCACCCAGGTTCACACCGAGGCCATCTTTCCAGGCGCCTCGCCCCGTTCAACAGTCTGCACCGGCCAAGCCCTATGGGGGTCCAACCAATAATGTTCCTCCACGTACCAGTTCCGTGACTTGTTTCAAGTGTGGGGAATCTGGTCACTATATGCGTGAGTGTCCCCAGACCAACCCCAATCAATCTGCTAAAGCTGTTGGCCGTGGCAAGCCGACAGGAAAAATATTGCACGCCAAGCCGGTCACCGCTTCACGTGGCCATGTCAACTGTATCTCTGCCGAAGAAGCTCAAGAGGATCCCAACGTCGTTCTCGGTACGCTTCTTGTTAACTGCCACCCGGCATCTATTCTTTTCGATACAGGAGCCTCTCATTCTTTTATATCCGAAAGTTATGCTCGTTTGCATAACGTTGCATTCTGTGACATGCCATCCACTATGGAAATCTCTACCCCTGGGTCTAGATGGCAGACCTCTAGGGTAAGTTATGGAAATGAGATCCAAGTCGACAGACTTGTTTTCCTCGCGTCTTTGATAGCCCTTAAATCTTCAGATATTAATATCATTTTGGGTATGGACTGGATGTCAGCTCATCAAGCCAAAATTGATTGCTTCTCTAGGACTGTTCAACTCACCCATCCTTCGGGGAAGACAGTCAATGTCTTGACCCGAATAGCCAAGCGACAATTATATTCTCTCAACGCCAGCCCTTTGCCAGACCTTGAGGACGTTCCGGTAGTCCGTGACTTCCCGGATGTCTTTCCAGAGGAATTACCAGGTGTTCCACCTGACAGGGATGTTGAGTTTGTAATAGACCTCATTCCAGGAACCGTTCCGATTGCTAGAAGACCTTATAAGATGGCACCCCTAGAACTAGCCGAGCTTAAGAAACAACTCGATGAGTCCTTGAAAAAGGGTTTCATCCGACCTAGCTCATCTCCGTGGGCTTGCCCCGTCCTATTCGTCAAGAAGAAGGATGGTACGGACCGGATGGTTGTAGATTACCGACCTGTCAACTTGGTCACAATCAAGAACAAATACCCGCTTCCCAGGATCAACGACCTGTATGATCAGCTCGCTGGATCCTCAATCTTCTCCAAGATGGATTTGAGGTTGGGCTACCATCAAATCAAAATCAGAAACGGGGACATTCCTAAAACGGCCTTTGTTACTCGTTATGGCCAATACGAGTACACCGTCATGTCCTTCGGTTTAACCAACGCTCCAGCCACCTTTTCTCGGTTAATGAACTCAATCTTCATGGAGTATTTGGATAAATTCGTCGTGGTTTACCTCGATGATATACTCATCTACTCCAAGAATGAGGAAGAACATGCCGAACATCTAAGGCTAGTGTTGCAGAAACTTCGAGAGCATCGCCTTTATGCCAAATTTTCTAAATGTGAATTCTGGTTGTCAGAAGTGACCTATCTGGGTCATGTAATATCTGGTAAAGGTATTGCTGTTAACCCTGAGCGAGTTCAAGCCGTCCTTAACTGGACTCCACCTGAATCGGTCAAGCAAGTTCGGAGCTTTCTGGGCTTAGCGAGCTATTGTCGTCGCTTTGTCGAGAACTTCTCCAAGGTTGCTAAACCTCTAACCGAACTCCTCAAGAAAGATAAGAAGTTCGAGTGGACTCCACAATGTGAGCACAGCTTTCAGGAACTGAAAAGACGCCTGACTTCTGCTCCCGTGCTGGTACCGCCAGACTTCTCCAAGGACTTTGTTATCTACTGCGACGCCTCGCGACAAGGACTAGGTTGCATTCTCATGCAAGATCGACACGTAATTGCCTACGCTTCACGGCAACTGCACCCCCATGAGGAGAATTATCCCACTCATGATCTAGAGCTTGCAGCCGTAGTCTATGCACTTAAAACCTGGCGACATTACCTCCTCGGTAACCGTTGCGAAATATTCACTGATCACCAAAGTCTGAAGTACATCTTCACCCAACCGGATCTGAATCTCAGGCAAAGACGTTGGGTTGAACTGATCACAGACTTCGACTTAGGAATAACCTACACCCCAGGGAAAGCCAACGTCATGGCGGATGCGCTAAGTCGTAAATCTTATTGTAACAACCTGATGTTACAACAAAGTCAACCGCTTCTCCATGAGGAATTTCGGAAGCTTAACCTTCACATTGTTCCTCAAGGATTTCTTTCCACCTTGGTAGCAAAACCTACTCTTACGGATCAAATCATCGCTGCCCAAAAGTGAGATAAGGGAATATCTAAAATCAAAGAGAACATTGCTAGCAGAGGTGCTAGTTGTTTCTCCACAAATGATCATGGTGTTGTGTACTTTGAGAACCGTCTAGTGGTTCCCAAGAACCAGCATCTACGGCAGTTGATCCTTAAGGAGGCTCATGAATCTCCTCTCACCATTCATCCCGGTAGTACTAAGATGTATCAGGACCTACGCCAGAGGTTCTGGTGGACTAGGATGAAGAAGAGAAATTGCTCAGTATATTGCTAATTGCGACGTCTGTCGTCGTGTAAAAGCAGAGCATCAACGGCCTGCTGGCACCCTTCAACCCTTAGCTATTCCTGAATGGAAATGGGATAAAATTGGTATGGATTTCATTACCGGTTTTCCCAGGACTAAGAGAGGGAATAATGCTATCTTCGTCGTGGTCGATCGTCTTTCCAAAGAAGCCCATTTCTTACCTGTTCGTGAGAGTATAACCGCGAGTCAGCTGGCAGACTTATACATCTCCCGAATAGTGTCCCTCCATGGTGTTCCTTTGGAAATTAACTCGGATCGAGGAAGTCTTTTCACCTCTCGATTTTGGGAAAGTTTCCAAAATGCTATGGGAACCCGTCTCTCCTTTAGCACTGCCTTCCACCCTCAGTCGAGCGGTCAAGTGGAACGCGTCAACCAGATTCTAGAAGACATGCTTCGAGCCTCTGTTATCTCATTCGGAATGGATTGGGAGAAGTGCCTTCCATTTGCCGAATTCGCTTATAACAACAGCTATCAATCTAGCTTGGGTAAAGCCCCTTTTGAAGTTCTCTATGGACGACGGTGTCGAACACCCCTTAACTGGTCAGAGACCGGGGAAAGACAATTCTTTGGCCCGGATATGATTCAGGAAGCAGAAGAACAAGTTCGCATCGTTCGTGAAAAGTTGAAAACAGCCCAATCTCGTCAAAAGAGTCAATATGACCGAAAACATAAGGCTATGACTTTCGAGGTTGACGAGAAGGCTTATCTTCGGGTCACCCCTCTGAAGGGAACCCATCGTTTCGGTATCAAAGGAAAATTGGCTCCTCGTTACATTGGACCTTTTCGCATTCTTGCCAAACGAGGAGAAGTTGCCTACCAGTTGGAACTACCTCCGCACCTCTCCAGAGTTCACGATGTCTTCCACGTTTCCCAACTCAGGCGTTGCTTCTCGGATCCTATCCGTGAAGTGGACCACGAAACGCTTGATCTCCAGGATAATCTTACATATCGAGAGTACCCCATTCGTATCCTCGATCAGGCCGAGCGTACCACTCGACGCCAGAACATCAAGTTCCTCAAAGTACAATGGTCGCACCATTCTGAGGATGAAGCAACTTGGGAAAGGGAGGATCGTCTTCGACTTGAGTACCCCGCCTTCTTCCCGGAGGAACCCAAATCTCGGGACGAGATTCTTTTGAGTGGGGGTGAGTTGTCACACCCTAGCTAGCCATGCATTAGAGTGTTGCATCATGTTTATTCTTTCATCAGAAACTTGAAATGGGGATGACAGAACCCCCAGTCCCCTTTGAAACCAACTAGGGTTTACTAAAATAATTTTCAATGAACCTGAAATGCCCTTCTAAAATGTCCATCATTTTTGTCTTGGTTCAGAACCTCTGCCAAAAGTGGTGCACATTTTCCTAGGCCATCTTAGGGTTTTTGAATTAATTCATAAATATTTGAATTTGGGCATTTAAAATTATATAAAATATTTAAATGCTCAAATACCTCCAAACTAAAATGTTTCATGTTGGAAATAATCCAGCTATGGACCAGGAGTGATTTGGTGATTTTTGAAGTTGCCTAGGTATTTTATTTAATTCAACAAAGTTGCAGAAGTATTAGAAAAACAGAAAGCAGAAGAAAATGAAAAAAACTTACCTGGCGCCTGCCCCGGCCCACCTGCCGGCCCAGCCCAGCACCGCTCCAGCGAGCTGCTTGCCGGCCAGGCAGGTAGGCAGGTGCCCGACGGCGACCGCGGCGTGCGCCACGCACCTGCTCGCCGCCTCGCCGCTCCCCTCGCCAGGTGACGTCGAGGATCGGTCTCTCTCTCTCCCCCGAACCCCCCAGACACCCCCTCTCCTCTCCAGCTCCTCCCCCTCGCACGCCCCAGCCATGGCCGACGCCATCGCCGCCACCCCCTCGCCGTAGCCACGCCCTCCGACCACCCCACGCCGTCTCACCGTGTCCAGGAGCTCCGCCGCTGTCCACTTCATCGAGCAGCCGAGCCCCGAGCGCTCGCAACGCCCGAGACCACCGCACCGACCTCGCCCGAGCTCACCGTCGCCGGAGATCCCCTTCAACGCCGTCGTCGCTCCGGTCCATCTCCGGCCGCACCAAGAACTCCGTCGCACTCACTGTGAGCTTAGCCATCTTCCCCTCCCTTCCGTTCTTGCTCCCGAGCCGTGTAGCAACTTCCCGGAGCTCAACCGCACCCACCGCCGTGGAGCTCGTCGCCGACGTACTCCCGGTCATCCTCCGGCCACAAGATGGTGTCCATCTTACTCACCAAGTTCCGCAGCACCTAGCTAGCTACTCCACGAGCCTCACCGAACCCTCTAGCGCCAAGTTCACCTCCGACCGAACCCCGGTGGCCGCCAAAGTCTTCGCCGGCGCCAACTCCGGCCATCCCGACCTCAACGGACTCCGCCAAGAGCTGCGGTTTGTCCTCAGCTTCCCTCCGGTGGTCTCCGCGGCCCATTTGGTGGCCGAAATGGCCAAAACCACTTCCGCCGCCGCGTCGGGCTCGCCGGCGGCTAAACGCCGGTGCAGCCGACCCGGGTTTGACCACGGGTGGGCCCTGGTTGACTCCCCTGAGTCAATGACAGGTGGGGCCCAGCCCTGTTAATTAAACAGGATTAGTTTTAATTAAGTTTTAATTAAAATAATCACCCTGACATGCGGGACCCACTGTCAGGTTTGACCTGGACCAGTTCCGTTGACCTGCTGACGTCACACTGACGTCAGGCTGACGCAGTAATTGATTTTCTGGATTTAATTTAAATCAGGAAATTCCAGAATATTATTTAAACTTCAAAAATTCATAACTTTTATTCTGTAACTCCAAATTGGACAAATTATATATGAAAAATGATCAGAAAAATCCAATCTATCCATCTGTACTATTTTCATGCATGATCAAACAAGTTAAATTGATGTTTTAAGCAGAACAAGGAAAAGCACTTTAAAAGGCCATATTTGAATTTGAAATTTGAATCCTTGATTCAAATTTATTCAAACCCTTCTGGTTTTAGTTGCATTATCCCAATACACTCATATTGCCATGTTTCATGCATGCATCATATTGTTGCACATTGTTTGGTGATGTTTGTGTATCGGTGCTCTCTGCGACAGGTTCTGTCTCCGAGGAGTACCGTGATTACCCTAACGAAGAACCGTATCAGTGCATCGAACCATCAGGCAAGCAACCAACCATTTGATCATATCGATACAATCCCATGTTCTCGCTCCTGCTCTCTTTTACTGCATTAAGACAACGCGATTCAAACTGCTGTGTGCTACGGTAGTTGAACCCATTTCCTCTGCATGACCTGTCATTGCCACAGTAACTAGATGAAACCCACTAGCATGTGTAGGAGTTGCTTGAGCCATATGTATGTGTTGTTCCTACCTTGCTATGCCTGCTATGCTTAGGGTCGTGTCAGGTCTGGTTCATCTGGGTGATGGGCTAGAGTGAAATGATTATGTCGGTAATGAGAATGGTGTGGTGAACACGATTTGGTAAAGGTATCGATGAGAGGCCATGTAGGAGTACATGGTGGGTTGTTTCATTGAAGCCGACCTTAAGCACTGAGATCTGTATGCGTGATTTAAGATACAGCTACTACCATGCATTGGGCCCTGAAATATGACCCCGCTCGACTTCTTATTCACCCTAGCTCTCTGTCCAGGAGTTGCAAGTAGTTTCTGGTGTTTGTAGCCTACTGGAGGCCGTGGACAGCGCTGACCGTAGGGGTGGGCTGTGATGCGGTAGGTACGTGGCCGGGTGTACCGAATACCCGTTAGGTATCTCGGGAACCCTGTTCACATCGTTCGGGGCCGTATGGGAAACCTCGGCCGGACTCCCTGCGGATGGAACCTGAATAGGCGATAAACCTGGACTAGAGGCTTAAGTGTTTAGGTAGGTCGTGGTCTACACCCACGCCGGCTTTCGCTTGAAGTCTGCCGAGCACATGTCGTGTGCAGACGCTAAGTGGTGGAAACATGTATGAAGAAGTACACCCCTGCAGGGTTAACATGATCTATTCGAATAGCCGCGTCCGCGGTAAAGGACTACTTGGTTGCCTATACAGTTCATAGACAAGTAAATGGAAACTACTAAAAGCCTCAAGATAAGTGTGAGTGCCGAGGATGGCTCTTCCGTAGGAAGACGGAGGCGGATCCTCGGTAGTGTATTGAATTGGTGAGTAGTGGACTCGTGTGCGCAAAAAATCATTTCAGTTGGAGTATCGTAGGATAGCCTAGCCAAGAGTCAAAGCTGGCTTGCTGCAATAACTCCACCAACCCTTCTTGATACTATGCATGTATGTAGGATCTGATGTAAGTCTTGCTGAGTACCTTTGTACTCATGTTGCTATAATCTACATTTTTACAGAAGACGCTGCAACCCCTTCTGATGGGTTCTATGTAGACGTTGACATCAACGAGTAGGCTAAAGACCCAGGTGGTGACCCTGAGCTTGTGAAGGACCACGTAGTATAGCTAGGCTTTCCAAGCCTATTTTATTTTACTAGTTGTCTGTACTCAGACAAGTTACTTCCGCTGCTGGTTTGTATGACTGTATGACTTGTATGTGGGGTCGTGAGACCCGTACCTTTGTGTATGTTATATATGGCTCCCTGAGCCTTAAATAAAGTACTTGTGTCGTAGAGTCATGTTGTGATGCTTCGTTGTATTTGCACATATCGAGCATATTGTGTGTATGATTGAAATGCTTGGTATGTGTGGGATCTGACTATCTAGTTGTTTATCTTTAGTAGCCTCTCTTACCGGGAAATGTCTCCTAGTGTTACCGCTGAGCCATGGTAGCTTGCTACTGCTCTGGAACACTTAGGCTGGCCGGCATGTGTCCTTCTTCGTTCCTGTGTCTGTCCCTTCTGGGAAATGTCACGCTTTGAGTACCGGAGTCCTGTTAGCCCGCTACAGCCCGGTTTACCGGAGTCCTGCTAGCCCAGTGCTACAGCCCGGACCCACTTGCTGATGACCGACACGTTCGAAGCTGGGTCATGGATGCCTGTCCCTGTAAGTCTGTGCCACTTTGGGTTTACGACTAGTCATGTCAGCCCGGGCTCTTTATCATATGGATGCTAGCGACACTATCGTATACGTGAGCCAAAAGGCGCAAACGGTCCCGGGAAAAGGTAAGACGACACCCGTGGGGATACCGTGCGTGAGGCCGCAAAGTGATATGAGGTGTTACCAGCTAGATCGATGTGACATCGAGTCGGGGTCCTGACACTGGTTGTCGAGGCCGAGTCATGGTTCCTGTCCGGGTCAGAGAGTTTGGCCGGGTTGCGGGGCCTGGCCGTGTCGAGCGACCTGGCCAAGCGCATGCCGACTTGAGGGGTGACGCCGGCCCCATTGATTTTGAAAAGGATCCGGGTTCCATTGCCTGCCCGGGGTTCATCCCCCCAACAAGTAGTGAGTAGGTCCAAACAAGTCCAAGTGAAGCAGCTCGAAGGGACGTGAGGTAGTCATGATTGTCTTCGATGGATGCTTGGCTCTAGTCATCTTCCCAGCTTCACAAGCACCAAATAGATGATTCTTCTTGAACTTGACGCCCTAGATTCCAATGATGTGCTTCTTCTTCGCGAGAGTGTACAAGTTCCTCATGCCCGCATGTCCTAGCCGTCGATGCCATAGCCAGCATTTTGAAGCCTTTGCTAGAATACATACGGCAATTTGTGGTTCTGCTGAGAAATGTACCATATACAGATCACCTCTTCGATAGCCATCGAAGACAAGAGATTTGTCAAATTCCATTAGCACAAGACAACGATATTTCCCAAATATCACAATCATGTTCAGATCACAGAGCATTCACACAGACATTAAGTTGTATCCAAGGGATTCAACAAGCATTACTTTGTCCATGTGCTGATACTTTGAGATAGCAACTCTACCAAGACACAATACCTTGCTTTTACCAGTGTCTGCGAATGTGATGTGGCTCTTAGTAGATGGACATAGGGTTGAATCCATAAGAAGACTTCGATCACCAGTCATGTGGTTGGTGCAGCCGCTGTCCATGATCCATTCAGTGGCTTTCTAAGTTGTACACTACAGTGCAGTTAGCAGGATAGGCTTCACTAAGAGTATTGTGAAGCACAAACATGTAGCGAACAAGCATATTATCAAAGTTTAGATTCTGGTTAGGCATGATAGGATGCTCGTCAAGGAACCCTGGGACGAAATACATGGTAATACCATTGGGGCATTTGATCTTGCGTCCCACGAGTTGTTTTAGGTCTATAGCATTGGCGTCTGAAGTCTTTGATTTTCGGCTGGAGACCTTTCCCTGCAAGAGAAGTTAATTCTTCTTAACCACCCACATCTTCAGGGGTGGCCTAGAAGCAATGAGTCTAATTGCAGCATCTGAGAACTTTGGCTTGGGAGCCCTAGCGAATAGCTGCAGGAGGAGAATAGTACTCATATGAATATGAGAAAAGTTCTTAGTTTTGTTAACTTAGAGGTTGGAGGAAACACACTCATATTCACGAGTCTCATAATGTTTCTCCTCAAAACATTGGCGTTAGGGTGACCATGAGTGGTCCTCTGTGTGTATGAAGCCTTTGGGCCATATGATGCCTTTGGTCTGGGGTTTGTCTTCTTCCTAGGTGGTGTCATGACGACATTCACACGAAGCTTCTCAAGACAACTTGTGGGCACCCAAATCTTCTTCTGGGGTAGCCCGTTCCTGCAGTTAGTACCAATGTACCTGGCAAACACTTTACCATTCTAATTCTTAAATAGTTTATAATTGGCATCAAAGGATTCATCAATTGCAATTGGGTTAGCGCAAATGAAGCCAAATAAAGCGGATGGGTTGAAGGATCCTTAGCAGCAACCCAGGTGGTTTTGGAGTACTGCTCAGGCATCCAATATGAACCAACAACATTCATTTTCCTCTCAAACCCAACAGCCTCTTTACTAGGGTTTCGGTTCAGACTCTGTTTCTTGAGGACATCGCACAAAGTTTGATGCCCTTTGAGGCTTTTGTACATGCCAGTCCTCAAGAAATATCTTCAACCTAGCATTCTCATCAGCAATAGTAGTGGCATCCTCAGTAGAGGGGTTAGTTACCACATCAACAGTTGAAGATATTGCAACATTAGAAGTAGTAGAACATCCAACAACAGAGACAACATTATCAAGCTCAAGACACTTTAAGCATGGTGGAACAAATTCTACCTGAGCGGAACTGATCTGTTGGGCAAGTAGTGAATCTTTCTCTTTTTGAAGATCTTCATGAGACAATCTTAGTTTCTCAAGGTCTTTCTTCCTTTGAAGATAATCGTAGGAAAGCTTCTCATGAGAGGCTGAGAGAGTTTCATGACGACTTTGAAGTTCTTCATACTTAACGCGAAGACTTTTAATATCTTCGATTAAGGACTGAGTTATATTCATTTCCGCATCCAACAGGTCATCGCTTTTGTCTAGCATCTTTTGAATATGTTCCATAGCAGTTTGTTGCCTAGTTGCAATTTTAGCAAGTGTCTTATAGCTAGATTTGGATTCACATTCAGAGTCATCTTCACTAGAGGTTTGGAAATAGGCATCGCGAGAGGTTACCTTGGCACCACGTGCCATGAAGCAGTAGGTGGGAGCAGAGTCGTCATCATTGTCAGCTTTGGCTTCAATGTCCTGACAATTGTCTTCAGTGTTAAAGATTGACTTGGCGACGAAAGCTGACGCCAGAGCCAGGCTTGCCATGCCTGAATCATACTCCTCCTGGGACTCCACCTCCACCTCCTCAGAAGCAGACTCCTCCTCCGAATCCATTTCCTTGCCAATAAATGCACGATCCTTGCTTAATGAGGTCTTCTTGTGAGATGAAGACTTTGACGACGACTTAGATGAAGATTTTGATGATTTCTTCTTTTTCTTGTCATCAGAATCATATTCCTTGCTCTTCTTCTTCTTCTTCTCTGATTCCTTATCCCACTGATGACACTCAGAGATGTAGTGGCCAGTCTTCTTGCATTTGTGGCAAGTTCTCTTCTTGTAGTCACGTGATGAATCCTCATCGTTCTTTGAGCTAGATCTTGAAGACTTGCTGAACTGATTCTTCTTGGAGAACTTTTGGAACTTCCTCACAAGCATTGCAAGCTCTTTTCCAAAGTCTTCAGGATCACCAGAACTACAGTCAGATTCTTCTTCAGATGAGGAAACATCCTTTGCCTTCAGGGCACGGGTTCGGCAATAGTTGGGACCATAGATATCACGCTTCACAGATAGCTGGAACTCATGTGTGTTGAGCCTCTCAAGTATATCAGACTGATCGAGATATGTGAAGTCAGGACGTTCTTGTATAATCAGGGCTAAGGTGTCAAATGAGCTGTCAAGTGATCTCAGAAGCTTCTTCATGATCTCATGCTTGGTGATCTCAGTGGCACCAAGAGCTTGAAGCTCATTGGTGATATCAGTCAGGCGATCAAACGTGAGCTGGACATTCTCATTGTCAATTCTCTTGAAGTGGTTGAAGAGATTGCGAAGAACATCAATCCTTGAGTTGCGTCGAGTTGAGACGCCTTCGTTAACCTTGGACATCCAGTCCCAGACCAACTTTGCAGTTTCGAGTGCACTCACATGGCCATACTGCCCTTTCGTTAGATGACCACAGATGATGTTCTTGGCGGTTGAGTCCAATTGTGTAAATCTCTTGACATCACACCTTCACTGACTTTGGGAACACCAGCCTTGACGACATTCCAGAGATCGACATGAATGGCTTCAAGATGCATGCACATCTTATTCTTCCAGTAGGGGTAATCAGTGCCATCAAAGACGGGGCACACAACAGAGACCTTGATTATCCCTGTAGTCAACATAGCTAAAACTCCAGGTGGTTAAACTGAATCACATAGAACAAGGGAGTACCTTGCTCTGATACCAATTGAAAATGCTAGTTATTGACTAGAGGGGGGATGAATAGGCGATTTTTATGAAAGTCTTCAAAACATGGTGGCTTTGAAGACAAACAAGTAAACTGAACCTATATAGTAAGCAGCGGAATGGAAACTACACTAGGCAAGCATTAGTCAAGCATACAATACAGTGGAAGCATGAAGACTAACTACAGCTAGGTAGACAGGATTAGGATGGAAGACAGTATGAAGCCAAACAAATATAAGTCTTCACACAGTGAAGTCGAATGAATCAGGCAGGCAAGTAATGACTTCAGAAGACAAACTGAAGAGTAATGAGAGTAGGGGATAGAACCATTTGCTTGGTGAAGACAAGGATTTGGTAGACCAGTTCCAGTTGTTGTGACAACTGTACGTATGGTTAGGGAGGCTAAGATTGAAATCAGAAGATCGTGCCTTCACCTTATTCCCCTTGAGGTAAGGACACCCAGTCCTCGCCCAATCACTATGGTAAGTCTTCAAGGTAGAATTCCAGACCTTCACAGACTTCGTTTACCGGCAATCCACCATGACTCTTGGATGCTCAGAATGGGATGCCTAACTGGCTGGAGGATTCACAGTCCTCAAGTGTAACAAGTCTTCAGATCACACGGACAGAAAGACTTTAGTGATGCCCAACACTCTTTGGCTCTGGGTGTTTTGGGCTTAGTCCTCGCAAGGATTTCTCTCTCAAATGCTTCAGATGTGGGTTGCTCTCAAACGACAAAAGCCGCACTAACTCTGAGCAACCACCAATTTATGGTGTAGGGGGTAGGCTATTTATAGCCAAGTGGCAACCCAACCTGATATGTCCGAAATGACCCTGGGTCACTAAGGAACCGACACGTGTCCAACGGTTGGATTTCAAACACACGCGGCAACTTGGCTTGGGCTACAAGCAAAGATGACTCATCCAGCTCTGGATAAGGTTTGCTCTCATTGTCTTCACTCGAAGACTTGGTTGACCATCACATCAGTCACTCTGACTTTGTTCACTTGGAACCCACTTAACAGTATAGTGGTTCCTATGACTCAATAAAGAAGAAAGGAATCTATGAAACAACTATGTCTTGGCCTCCATAATCCTCAAGTGAATATCTTCACACATCATAATCTTCACCGTGAATGTCTTCATGAACCACCATTATCTTCAATGTCTTCACACATTTTTAGGGGTCATCTCTGGTAGGTAAACTGAATTAATGAGGGACTACTACCTGTGTTATCCTATAATTCTCACAAACACATTAGTCCCTCAACCATGTTTGTCGTCAATACTCCAAAACCAACTAGGGGTGGCACTAGATGCACTTACAGTCCCATTCAACCCCTTCAAGCTAACCTTATTGCGATGGCTGCACACCTAAGTCCTTTCATTAGGGCATCTGCCGTGACAAATCCACGGCAGTTGGAGCCCATCGTGGAGCCAAAGCATAGTGGTTTTGAGTTCTTGAAGGGACGCTTCTCAGGGATCAAGGGATACGCCATGGGCCGGATGACCAAGAGCTGCCGCGGCAAGACCTACATGGATGATTCTGGCTGGGGTCCCGAGGCTGATTCAATCGAGTATGGGTATCAGGTCCCCTTCGATGGAATTCAAGTCTTCGTCGACAAGATTGGCGAGTCAGATCCTGAGCCGGTTACCTGCACCGGCACAGTCGAGACAGCTCAGCGCGCGAGACCCGCCAAGGTTCAACCCGCCAGGAAGTGTGATTTTGTTGACTTTATCCATGGGGCGGATCTTGAGGAGGGCTCTGTGTCTGGTGGAGAGACGACCATCTATTCATGTGATGAGTCTTCAACCGGCGAGACTGAAATCAATCCATCGAATGCAAGATGGCGGGCTCTGGGGCCGTTCTGATGGTGACAGTATTCCAGACTTCTATGAGCCACCGAGCAGGGCTGCTATCTTCATGGACGGTACACAACAGGTGCTGAATTCACCAACTGCTGCAACTATGATCTCTAGTTCAACGGCTACTCCGATGGCCGGGGCGGCTCTGGTTTTATCTGAGCTCTTGAATGCTTTTGGCAACTCTATTAGCTATAGAGGTAACCCCGGTGACTCAAGCACAACATAAGGTGGACGTTGTGAAACTACGGGATGAAATAGCTCAAGCTAAGGTGGAGCTTAATGCTGAGAATGCTAGGTTGGCAACAGAGCAGGCTGGGTTAGAGGCCGAGTCAGAACGGATTCAAGCAGAAAATTTCCGATTGAACTTGGGATCAAAATGTTTCCAGTGTAGTTTTTCGGATGAGGCACCATAGTCGTTTGGCTCTGGAGTTTGACGCGAGGAATCTTTTCAGTACACCTGGGGCAGGACCAAGTAACCCGCCCAAGGTGACCCGGGTTGTTGAGGCTCCCATAGCCAGGACGATGGTTCAACCATGTGTAACAGACCCGCCTCGTTTGAACTTAACCCCGCCTCAGCAGATGTTAACACCACCGGGTCATTATTCTAAACCTCTGGATAACATGATTGTCGCGGCCTCACGGCTGGCAGCTCTCCTAGTACAAGGAGAGTCTCCCGTGGCGGTTGAGGCCCGGTAGGTTGTGGAGCTTCTTCAAACAGCGGTAGCTTAGTAGGCGGATTACTCATATAGTCGCGAACAGATTCATTCAACTCTGCGCCCCAGCCAAAGTTATAGCCGGCGCATTGAGTCACTGGCAGTTTCTAGTAGCGATCAGCGCTGTAACCCTCCCCATGGGCATGACCCTCCATGTGTTGATAAAAACGCTCAGGCTCTGATGGATCAGGCCAGGGCACGTCAAGAGGCAGAGCTGGCGGCTCAGTTGGCGGCTCATCAACAACTTCATCATAACCCTTCGATGTCTCTAGAAGCGGGGATAACTTCGAGGACAGTGGGTGTGCCATGCTTAGCACCAGTTCTTTGCAATGAGCGGTTACCGAAGGACTTCAAGGGTCCTCGCAAGGTGAGGGAGTCCTAGATTAGGGGGTCCTCAGACAACCGGACTATGTACTTATGCCGGACTATTGGACTATGAAGATACACGATTGAAGACTTCGCCCCGTGTCCGAGTGGGACTCTCCTTTGCGTGGAAGGCAAGCTTGGCAATTCAGATATGTAGATTTCCTTCTCTATAACCGACTCTGTGTAACCCTATCCCCCTCCGGTGTCTATATAAACCGAAGGGTTTAGTCCATAGGACGAGAACAATCATAATCATAGGCTAACTTCTAGGGTTAAGCCTCTATGATCTCGTGGTAGATCAACTCTTGTAATACTCATATCATCAAGATCAATCAAGCAGGAAGTAGGGTATTATCTCCATAGAGAGGGCCTGAACCTGGGTAAACATTGTGTCCCCCGCCTCGTGTTACCATTAGCCTTAGACGCACAGCTCGGGACCCCCTACCCGAGATCCACCGGTTTTGACAACGACATTGGTGCTTTCATTGAGAGTTCCACTGTGTCGTCACCATAAGGCTTGATGGCTCCTTCAATCATCTACAACAATGCGATCCAGGGCGAGGTTTTCCTCCTTGAACAGATCTTTGTATTCAGCGGCTTCGCACTGCGGGCCAACTCGCTTGGGCATCTGGAGCAGATCGATAGCTACGCCCCTGGCCATTAGGTCAGGTTTGTAAGCCTAAACTACACTATCGACATCCGCAGAGACTTGATCTTCGACGGGTTTGAGCCAATGACAGGTGCGCCATACAGTCACGATGAGCATGACTTAGATCTGCCATCGGACGGTGTTCAGGAGAACGCACCTGCAGCTGCCCTGGCCTTAAATCCGGAGCAGATCGTGCCATCCGAGGACAGGTGGATGGACCCCGCCATGGAGGCTGCACAATCAGTGGCAATAGAGCCGAACACAGATCCCACTTCCAAGGAGGTCTTGGTCTTCGGACCCTCGGACTCGTCTCTGGCTGGGGGCTCCAAACCATGTGCATCCGTGCCCACCAAATCTGACTGGGCACCGATTATGGAGTTTGGCTCCGCGGATATCTTTGAGCACTCGCCCTTGGGCGATGTGTTAAATTCATTAATGTCTCTCTCCCTGTCAGGAGACCCTTGGCCGAACTATGTCCGGCTTTAGTGGGAAGGGGACGACGAAGAAATTCGATACCCACCCACCACCCACTTGATAGCCACTGTCGACGACTTGACCGACATGCTTGAGTTTTACTCCGAAGACATCGACGGTATGGACGACGATGCTGGAGAAGAACAGGAACCACCGCCCACAGCGCGCTGGACAACCACCTCATCATATGATATATATATGATGGACACACCCAAAGAAAGCAATGGCGATGAGGCAGCGGAGGATAATCCCCTCGAGAAGTAATCTAAGCGCCGGCGTCAGCGGCGCCGCTCTAAGCCCTGCCATAGCAAAAATAGTGATGCGGGCACAAGAGAAAATAGCACTCGTGATGATGCCGAAGACGAAAACAAGCCCGCCCAGCCAAGCTTCGAGCAAGCCAGACGGGAGGATGGGCAAGCTAGCCCTGAGGAACAGGCAACGGATGGAGACTCGAAGGATGAGAATTACATGCCCCTTATCGAAGACGAGGTGAGCCTCGGCGACGAAGAATTTATCATGCCTGAGGATCCCATCGAATAGGAGCGCTTCAAGCGCCGGTAGCGACTGCAAAATGCCTGAAGAAAAAACAGCAGCAGCTTCAAGCTGATCAAGATCTGCTAACTGATAGATGGACTGAGGTCCTCGTAGCCGAGGAATACGGACTCAAGCGCCCAACCAAAAGTTACCCGAAGCGCAGGTTGTTACCTCAATTTGAGGAGGAGGCACTAGAGCCTACACTACCAGCACAGGATGCGGCTGACTGATTACCTCGTGGCCGAGACAAAGCGGCGTATCATCCCGAACACCAGCCCGCACCTCATCGCCAATCAAACAAAAACACGAAGGCCCGGGGCTACACGCAGGACCTGCGAGATGAGTTGGAAAACAAAGCAGGACAGTCAAGATCGATCTACGGATCACGAGGGCGCGCCCCAACACGTTACGATGACCGCCACACCAGATACACTAAATACAAATCCGGCCGTGCCGAATACAACAGACCAGACTCATTTAAACTGCATTGTGATGTAGCCCGGCATAGAGGCGCTGCACACCCTCTATGCTTCACTGACGAAGTAATGGAGCATGAGTTCCTAGAAGGGTTTAAACCCGTGAACATCGAACCATATGATGGAACAACAGACCCCGCGGTATGGATCGAAGATTTCCTTCTCCACATGCACATGGCCTGCAGCGATGATCTGCATGCCATCAAGTACGTCCCACTAAAACTCAAGGGACCAGCTCGGCATTGGCTGAATAGTTTGCAGGCTAACTCCATTGGAAGTTTGGAGAACCTGGAAGATGCATTCCTGGATAACTTCTGGGGAACTTATGTGCGACCACCGGATGCTGATGATTTAAGTCACATAACCCAACAGCTCGGAGAGTCAGCCAGGAAATTTTGGACTCGGTTCCTAACTAAAAATAACGAAATTCTCGACTGTCCGGATGCTGAAGCCCTTGCCCGACACCTTGGCCAAGAGAAGCCGAAGTCCATGGCAGCCCTCATGACACTCGTGACCTGCTTTTGTGTGGGCGAGGATAGCTGGCTGGCTCGTAGCAACAACACATCAAGAAATCCTGGCACCTCAGATGCCAGAGACAGCAACGGCAAGCCCAGACACAACAGACACAAGTGTCGCAATAATGGCGATAACACCGAAGACACGACCATCAATGCCGGATTCAGAGGCTCTAAGTCCGGTCAGTGGAAAAAGCCATTCAAAAGAAACAATCCGGGCTTGTCCAGTATGGACCGCATACTCGATCGTTCATGTAAAATTCACGGCACCCCCGATAAACCAGCCAACCACACCAACAGAGAATGTTGGGTGTTCAAACAGGCGGCAAGTTGAATGACGAAAACAAGGAAAAGGGTCGCACAGTGATGACGACGAGGAGCCCCGGCTGCCGAACATAGGAGGACAGAAGAAATTCCACCCCAAGTAAAAACGGTAAATATCATATACGCAACCCATATTCCCAAGCGGGAACGGAAGCGTGCACTAAGGGACATCTACGCGATTGTCACGCCCAAGATGCGACCCTATCCTAAAGGAACTCGAAGGTCCCATCAAGGATAGAAGCGCATCTTGAAGACGCTTTTGCAAGGTGGATATCATTACATCAACATTACATAATAGATGGGGATACATACAAAAGGCATACAATGCCACACGAATACAACATCATCTTACATAAGAGCACCATCCGACTATGGATGAAACACAAACAGAAACTCAAATGACATCCACCCTGCTAGCCCAGGCTGCCGACCTGGAACCTATCCCCTGATCGAAGAAGAAGAAGAAGAAGAAGAAGAACTCCAAAACAAGTAAACATCGCTCTCGCGTCATGATCATCGCATAACCTGTACCTGCAACTGTTGTTGTAGTAATCTGTGAGCCACGAGGACTCAGCAATCCCATTACCATGGGTATCAAGACTAGCAAAGCTTAATGGGAAAGGAAGGGGTAAAGTGGTTAGGTTGCAGCAGCGACTAAGCATGATATGGTGGCTAACATACGCAAATAAGAGCGAGAAGAGAAGCAAAGGAACGGTCATGAAGCTAGCAGTGATCAAGAGGTGATCCTGAACTCCTACTTACATCAAACATAACACAGAAACCGTGTTCACTTCCCGGACTCCACCGAGAAGAGACCATCACGGCTACACACGCGGTTGATGCTTTTAATTCAAATCTGGTGTCAAGTTATCTACAACCGGACATTAACAAATTCCCATCTGTCACATAACTGCGGGCACGACTCTTGAAAGTTTATAACCCTACAGGGGTGTCCCAACTTAGCCCATGATAAGCTCTTGCGATCAACGAAGGATATTCCTTCTCCCAGGAAGACCTGATCAGTCTCGGATTCCCGGTTTACAAGACATTTCGACAATGGTAAAACAAGACCAGCAAAGCCGCCCGATGCGTCGACAATCCTGATAGGAGCTGCACATATCTCGTTCTCAGGGCAACACTAGATAAGTCAAGCTACGAGTAAAACCATACCTCGAGTTTCCCCGAGGGGGCCCCGCAGGCTGCTCTGTCACGCCCAATATGCGACCCTATCCAAAAGGAACTCGAAGGTCCCACCAAGGATAGACCCGCATATTGGAACGCTTTTGCAAGGTGGATATCATTACATCAACATTACATAATAGATGGGGATACATACAAAAGGCATACAATGCCACATGAATACAACATCATCTCACAAGAGATCAACATCCGACTACGGATGGAACACAAACAGAAGCTCAAACGACATCCACCCTGCTAGCCCAGGCTGCCGACCTGGAACCTATCCCCTGATCGAAGAACACGCAGAAGAAGAACTCCAAAACAAGCAAACATCGCTCTCGCGTCAAGATCATCGCACAACCTGTACCTGCAACTGTTGTTGTAGTAATCTGTGAGCCACGAGGACTCAGCAATCCCATTACCATGGGTATCAAGACTAGCAAAGCTTAATGGGAAAGGAAGTGGTAAAGTGGTGAGGTTGCAGCAGCGACTACGCAATGTATGTTGGCTAACATACGCAAATGAGAGCGAGAAGAGGAGCAAAGGAACGGTCGTGAAGCTAGCAATGATCAAGAGGTGATCCTGAACTCCTACTTACGTCAAACATAACACAGAAACCGTGTTCACTTCCCGGACTCCACCGAGAAGAGACCATCACGGCTACACACACAGTTGATGCGTTTTATTTCGGATCTGGTGTCAAGTTATCTACAACCGGACATTAACAAATTCCCATCTGCCACATAACCGCGGGCACGGCTCTCGAAAGTTTATACCCCGCAGGGGTGTCCCAACTTAGCCCATGATAAGCTCTCGCGATCAACGAAGGATATTCCTTCTCCCAGGAAGACCCGATCAGTCTCGGAATCCCGGTTTACAAGACATTTTGACAATGGTAAAACAAGACCAGCAAAGCCACCCGATGCGTCGACAATTCCGATAGGAGCTGCACATATCTCGTTCTCAGGGCAACACCGGATAAGTCAAGCTACGAGTAAAACCAGACTTCGAGTTTCCCCGAGGTGGCCCCGCAGGCTGCTCAGTTCGGACCAACACTTAGACAAGCACTGGCCCGGGGGGGCTATAATAAAGATGACCCTTGGGTTAATTACTCCCAAGGGAAAAGTAGGTGGTGGTGAGGCAAATGGTGAAACCAAGGTTGGGCCTTGCTGGACAAGTTTTATTCAAAGCGAACTGTCAGGGGGGTCCCATAAATCACCCGACCGCGTTAGGAACGCAAAATCCGGGAACATAACACCGGTATGACGGAAACTAGGGCGGCAAGAGTGGAACAAAACACCAGGCATAATGTCACACTCTAGCTAGTCATGCATTAGAGTGTTGCATCATGTTTATTCTTTCATCAGAAACCTGAAATGGGGATGACAGAACCCCCAGCCCCCTCTGAAACCAACTAGGGTTTACTAAAAACTTTTTCAATGAACCTGAAATGCCCTTCTAAAATGCCCATCATTTTTGTCCTGGTTCAGAACCCCTGCCAAAAGTGATGCACATTTTCCTAGGTCATCCTAGGGTCTTTGAATTAAATCATAGATATTTGAATTTGGGCATTTTAAATTATATAAAATATTCAGATGCTCAGATATCCCCAAACTAAAATGTTTCATGTTGGAAATAATCCAACTATGGACCAGGAGTAGTTTGGTGATTTTAGGAGTTGCCTAAGTATTTTTAATAAATCAACAAAGTTGCGGAAGTATTAAAAAACAGAAAACAGGAAAAAAAAATAGAAAAACTTACCTGGCGCCCAGCACCCGGCCCACCTGCCGGCCCAGCCCAGCACCGCTCCAGCGAGCTGCTTGCCGGCCAGGCAGGCAGGCAGGTGCCCGACGGCGACCACAGCGCGCGCCACGCACCTGCTCGCCGCCTCGCCGCTTCCTTCGCCCGGTGACGTCGTGGATCGCTCCCCCTCTCTCCCCCGAACCCCCCAGACACCCCCTCTCCTCTCCAGCTCCTCCCCTTCGCGCCCCCAGCCATGGCCGACGCTACCGCCGCCGTGCCTACGTCGTAGCCGCGCTCCCCGCCGCCCGTGCGTCCTCTCGTCGTGTCCAGGAGCTCCGCTGTTGTCCACTTCATCGAGCAAGCCGAGCCCCAAGCGCTCGCAACGCCCGAGTCCACCGCACCGACCTCACCCGAGTCCGCCGTCGCCGGAGATCCCCTTCAACGCCGCCGTCGCTCCGGTCCGTCCCCGGCCGCACCAAGGGCTTCGTCGAACTCCCCGTGAGCTTAGCCATCTTCCCCTCCCTTCTTTTCTTCCTCCCGAGCCGTGTAGCGACCTCCCGGAGCTCAACCGCACCCACCACCGTGGAGCTCGTCGCCAACGTGCTCCCGGTCACCCTCCGGCCACTCCACGGTGTCCATCATGCTCACCGCGTCACGTAGCACCTAACTAGCTACTCCCCGCACCTCACCGAGCCCCCTAGCGACAAGTTTGACTTCGGCCGAACTCCGGTGGCTGCCAAAGTCGTCGCCGGCGCCAACTCCGGCCACCCCGACCCCAACGGACTCCACCAAGAGCTGCGGCTCGACCTCAGCTCCTCTCCGGTGGCCTCCGCGGCTCGTTTGGTTGCCGGAACGGCAAAAACCACTTCCGCCGCCGCGTCGGGCTCGCCGGCGGCTAAACGCCGGTGCAGCCGACCCGGGTTTGACCACGGGTGGGCCCTGGTTGACTCTCTTGAGTCAATGACATGTGGGGCCCAGCCCTGTTAATTAAACAGGTTTAGTTTTAATTAAACTTTAACTAAACTAATCCCACTGACACGCGGGACCCACTGTCAGGTTTGACCCGGACCGTGTCCCGTTGACCTGCTGATGTCACACTGACGTCAGGCTGACGCAATAATTGATTTTCTGGATTTAATCTAATATAGGAAATTCCACAATATAGTTTAAACTTCAAAAATTCATAACTTTTAATCTGTAACTCCAAATCAGACAAATTATATATGAAAAATGATCAAAAAAATCCAATCTATCCATCTGTACTATTTTCATGCATGATTAAACAAGTTAACTTGATGTTTAATGCAGAACAAGGAAAAACACTTTAAAGGGCCATGTATGAGTTTGAAATTTGAATCTTTGGTTCAAATTGGTTCAAACCCTTCTGGTCTTAGTTGCGTTAGCCCAACACACTCATATTGCCATGTTTCATGCATGCATCATATTGTCGCATATTGTTTGGTGATAGTTGTGTATCGGTGCTCTTTGCGGCAAGTTCTGCCTCCGAGGAGTACCGTGATTACCCTAACGAAGAACCGTATCAGTGCATCGAACCATCAGGCAAGCAACCAACCATTTGAACATATCGATACAATCCCGTGTTCTCGCTCCTGCTCTCTTTTATTGCATTAAGACAACGCGTTTCAAACTGCTGTGTGTTACGGTAGTTGAACCCATTTCCTCTGCATGACCTGTCATTGCCACAGTAACTAGATGAAACCCACTACCATGTGTAGGAGTTGATTGAGCCATATGTATGTGTTGTTCCTACCTTGCTATGCCTGCTATGCTTAGAGTCGTGTCAGGTCTGGTTCATTTGGGTGATGGACTAGAGTGAAATGATTATGTCGGTAATGAGAGTGGTGTGGTAAACACGATTTGGTAAAGGTATCGATGAGAGGCCATGTAGGAGTACATGGTGGGTTGTTTCATTGAAGCCGACCTTAAGCACTGAGATCTGTATGTGTGATTTAAGATTCAGCTACTACCATGCATTGGGCCCGAAACCAATGGACCCTCTCGACTTCTTATTCACCCCAGTTCTCTGTCCAGGAGTTGCAAGTAGTTTCTGGTGTTTGTAGCCTACTGGAGGCCGTGGACAGCGCTGACCGTAGGGGTGGGCTGTGATGCGGTAGGTACGTGGCACGGTGTACCGAATACCCGTTAGGTATCTCGGGAACCCTGTTCACATCGTTTGGGGCTGTGAGCGATACCTCGGCCGGATCTCCTCATGGATGGAACCCGAATAGGCGATAAACCTGGACTAGAGACTTAGGTGATTAGGTAGGTCGTGGCCGACACCCACGTTGGGCTTCCGCTTGAAGGTTGCCGAGTACATGTCGTGTAAACGACGGTAAGTGGTGAGAGCGTGTATGAAGAAGTACACCCCTGCAGGGTTATCATGATCTATTCGAATAGCCGCGTCCGCGGTAAAGGACTACTTGGTTGCCTATACAGTTCATAGACAAGTAAATGGAAACTACTAAAAGCCTCAAGATAAGTGTGAGTGCCGAGGATGGCCTTCCGTAGGAAGACGGAGGTGGATCCTCGGTAGTGTATTGAAGTGGTGAGTAGTGGACTCGTGTGCGCAAAACCATTTCAAGTTGGAGTCTCGTAGGTTAGCCTAGCCAAGAGTCAAAGCTGGCTTGCTGCAACAACTCCACCAACCTTTCTTGATAATATGCATGTATGTAGGATCTGATGTAAGTCTTGCTGAGTACCTTTGTACTCATGTTGCTATAATCTACATTTTTACAGAAGACGCTGCAACCCCTTATGATGGGTTCTTTGTAGACGTTGACATCAATGAGTAGGCTAAGGCCCAGGTGGTGATCTTGAGCTTGTGAAGGACCACGTAGTATAGCTAGGCTTTCCAAGCCTCTTTTATTTTACTAGTTGTCTGTACTCAGACAAGTTACTTCCGCTGATGGTTTGTATGACTGTATGACTTGAATGCTGGGTCGTGTAACCCGTACCTATGTGTATGTTATGTATGGCTCTCTGAGCCTTAAATAAAGTACTTGTGTCGTAGAGTCATGTTGTGATGCCTCGTTGTATTTGCACATATCGAGCATATTGTGTGTATGATTGAAATGCTTGATATGTGTGGGATCTGACTATCTAGTTGTTTATCTTTAGTAGCCTCTCTTACCGGGAAATGTCTCCTAGTGTCTCCACTGAGCCATGGTAGCTTGCTACTGCTCCGGAACACTTAGGCTGGCCGGCATATGTCCTTCTTCGTTCCTGTGTCTGTCCCTTCGGGGAAATGTCACGCATTGAGTACCGGAGTCCTATTAGCCCGCTACAGCCCGGTTTACCGGAGTCCTGCTAGCCCAGTGCTACAGCCCGGACCCACTTGCTGATGACCGACACGTTCGAAGCTGGGTCATGGATGCCTGTCCCTGTAAGTCTGTGCCACTTTGGGTTTACGACTAGTCATGTCAGCCCGGGCTCCTTATCATATGGATGCTAGCGACACTATCATATACGTGAGCCAAAAGGCGCAAACGGTCCCGGGCAAAGGTAAGGCGACACCCGCGGGGATACCGTGCGTGAGGCCGCAAAGTGATATGAGGTGTTACAAGCTAGATCGATGTGACATCGAGTCGGGGTCCTGACAGCGTTGGTATCAGAGCCGGACTGCCTGTAGGTTCTCCAAGCCAAACTGGTCGATGTTGAGTCTAGAAATTCTTTAGTTATATGTAGGGGAATTGTTTGTGGGTTGGAACGTAAGGCTCTTTTTACTCCTTTATCTTATGACATTCTGATCTGAGTCGGACTATTCTTCCACCGAGGGTTAAGGAATTAGGATCTTTTCTCTCTATCAGGTTCACGTGTTACTAATTAGTAGTACCTTATAGGTTTGATGGATACAAGCCTAGTTCAGTTCTACTACCACATTATGTTGCTAGGATGGACTCAGAACTTGATATGATGATGTTGAGTGTGTATGAAATCCTTTGTCAAATGTCTCAAAATCATTCTTGAGCATTTACAGCTGTTATGCTGCCGAAATTTTGCTAGAAATTCTAATGCCTTTGCATTATGGTTGTGCTTTCAGATGGCCACTCGCGACCTCAATCAAGTGGTTCGCCTGACTCGATGCCTAGATGTACCCGGCCATACCGCTATCTTGGTCAGGGTAATGACTGAGGATGCATACCGTTGGTATCCTGAGTACACGGTCGAAGAGCAATTTCGGGACTTTAATCAAAGCCAGTATCTCTGCACTGTCAGGATATTTCCATCTTATCCTGGATCCACCGAGCCCCTTCACTGCTCCTATGGACTCGGGGTTATTATTGAGATGGCCGTGCAGGATGCCGCCTAGTCTATGATGACCATCATGCGAGTCAGGTCTGGCCTATTTCGGGACTCTGATTTCCGGTATATGCCAGTATCACTTCCGGGAGCACAAGGGTATCTCCAGGCTATCTATGCTGACCCCACCCAGGAGGATTCACGGACTCGCACCACTGCTGAGATGCTCGAGGATAAGGACCGTGAAAATCGGGCCTTGAGGCTAGAGCTTTTCAATACCCGTGCTGACCATTGGGCCACGTTGACTTGGTTTGCACCGGCTGTGCAAGCTGGATATTCGGATATGCGCGATCTCTATCCTGTGAGATCTGCTCTGCCAGACGTGATGGGTTGGCGTGATGTAGGAGGCATCACCCCACCTCGCGGTCCCCGCAGGCCACCGTCTGTTGGTCCAAGACCTCATCCTAGCCCCTATGGTCCTCAAGCTCCGCGGGATCGTCTGTTCCCGGATGATCATGTTGAGCTTCCAGGCTATGGAGGAGATTTTTACGAGGACTACTACGGATCGGTCCGAGTTAGTGGTAGTATCACCAGTTTGTACTAGCTGTGTCGTCTATCGTCCTGCGTGACTCGTGGGATATGACCTAGTTTGTACCGCTTTCCGGAGGTGTACAAAAATAATGTATAGGAGCTTGGGATGCCTCCGATGAGATGTAATCCTCTTTTCACCGTAATAGTACCTTGTTTGGTCTTGGACTAAACCTTGTATGGTGTGTATGACGATGGAATAAAGAAGCAGTTTCTGTATCTACCATGTCATACGGATGATCATCTTGCATTCCGAGTTATTCCTTACATTCTGTATCCTATGTCGGAATCTTATCATTCTGACTAAATCATTGTCTTGTTTACCTAGGATGGTCAACACGCGCAGCAACCCTGTTTCCCAAGAGTAGGCCGAAGGCAGTGAAGTCAGGAATGCAAATCTGCCTCACCCTCCTTCCTTAGCCGAAGTTATGCTGGAAGCCGAGAGAAACAAGCGGGAGACTAACCGTTTGTTGGAGCGTATTGAACAGAACACAGCACACCATCAGAGGACTAACGTGGTGTCACTCAGTGATTTCATCAAGTTACATCCACCCACGTTCCACCACTCCGTCGAGCCTCTCGACGCTGATGACTGGCTTCACAGTATTTCTCACAAATTGCGTTCCGCGCTAGTAGCTGAGGCTGACAAGGTCACCTTTGCTGCATATCATCTTGAAGGCCCCGCCAGTCTATGGTGGGAGAATTATGGAGCTATGCGCCCAGCGGGCCATGTCACTACTTGGGCTGAATTCAGCGAGGCTTTCCGTGAACATCACATTCCGGAGGGTCTCATGGACCGTAAACGTGAGGAATTTTGCAGTTTCACTCACGGCCGACTCTCTGTGGATGCTTACAACAGGGAGTTTGGTAACCTCGCACGATATGCAACTGAGGAAGTTTCTACTGATGCCAAGAAGCAAGCAAGGTTCCGTAATGGACTTAGTCCTGAGCTTCGCCGCGACCTCCGTCTGCATGAGTGCACATCTTTTCAGAAGCTTGTCAACAAGGCCATCAGTGCTGAGACTGGTCAGACTGATTATGACGCAACACGCAAGCATGGCCGTGATATGGGTTCCTCATCTGGTCCTGGTCCTCAGAAGCGCCGCGTGTGGGTGCCCAACACTGCCCTGCCACCCAGGTTCGCACCGAGGCCATCCTTCCAGGCACCTCGCCCCGTTCAATAGTCTGCACCAGCCAAGCCCTATGGTGGTCCAACCAACAGTGCTCCTCCACGTACCAGTTCCATGACTTGCTTTAAGTGTGGGGAATCTGGCCACTATATGCGCGAGTGTACCCAAACCAACCCCAACCAATCTGCTAAAGCTGTTGGACGTGGCAAGCCGACAGGGAAAGTGTTCCATGCCAAGCCGGCCACCGCTGCACGTGGCAATGTCAATTGTATTTCTACCGAAGAAGCTCAAGAGGATCCCAACGTCGTTCTCGGTACGCTCCTTGTTAATTGCCACCCGGCATCTGTTCTTTTTGATACAGGAGCCTCTCATTCTTTCATATCCGAAAATTATGCTCGTTTGCATAACACCGCATTCTGTGAGATGCCCACCTCTATGGTAATTCAAACTCCGGCATCCAAATGGCAAACTTCTAGAGTAAGCCATGGAAATGAAATTCAAGTCGACAGACTTGTTTTTCTCGCATCTTTGATAGCCCTTAACTCGTCAGATATTAATATCATCTTGGGTATGGACTGGATGTCAGCCCATCATGCCAACATTGATTGTTTCTCTAGGACTGTTCAACTCACCCATCCTTCGGGAAAGATAGTCAATGTCTTGACCCGAATAGCCAAGCGACAGTTATATTCTCTTAACGCCAGCCCTTTGCCAGACCTTGAGGACGTTCCGGTAGTCCGTGACTTCCCGGATGTCTTCCCAGAGGAATTGCCAGGTGTTCCACCTGACAGGGATGTTGAGTTCGTAATAGACCTTATTCCAGGAACCGTCCCGATTGCTAGAAGACCCTATAAGATGGCACCACTAGAACTAGCCGAGCTTAAGAAACAACTCGATGAGTCCTTGAAAAAGGGTTTCATCCGACCTAGTTCATCTCCATGGGCTTGCCCCGTCCTCTTTGTCAAGAAGAAGGATGGTACGGACCGGATGGTTGTAGATTATTGACCTGTCAATTTGGTCACAATCAAGAACAAATATCCGCTCCCCAGGATCAACGACCTGTATGATCAGCTTTCTGGATCCTCAGTCTTCTCCAAAATGGATTTGAGGTTGGGCTACCATCAAATCAAATCAGGAACGGGGACATTCCTAAAACGGCCTTTGTTACTCGTTATGGCCAATACGAGTACACCGTCATGTCTTTCGGTTTAACCAACGCTCCAGCCACCTTTTCTCGGTTAATGAACTCAATCTTCATGGAGTATTTGGATAAATTCATCGTGGTTTACCTCGATGATATACTCATCTACTCCAAGAACGAGGAAGAACATGCCGAACATCTAAGGCTAGTGTTGAGGAAACTTCGAGAGCATCGCCTTTATGCCAAATTTTCTAAATGTGAATTCTGGTTGTCAGAAGTGACCTATCTGGGTCATGTAATATCTGGTAAAGGTATTGCTGTTAACCCTGAGCGAGTTCAAGCCGTCCTTAATTGGACTCCACCTGAATCGGTCAAGCAAGTTCGGAGTTTTCTGGGCCTAGCGAGCTATTGTCGTCGCTTTGTCGAGAACTTCTCCAAAGTTGCTAAACCTCTAACCGAACTCCTCAAGGAAGATAAAAGGTTCGAATGGACTCCACAATGTGAGCACAGCTTTCAGGAACTGAAAAGATGCCTGACTTCTGCTCCCGTATTGGTACCGCCAGACTTCTCTAAGGACTTTGTTATCTACTGCGACGCCTCGCGACAAGGACTAGGCTGTATTCTCATGCAAGATCGACACGTAATTGCTTACGCTTCACGGCAATTGCACCCACATGAGGAGAATTATCCTACTCATGATCTAGAGCTTGCAGCTGTAGTCTATGCACTTAAAACCTGGCGACATTACCTCCTCGGTAATCGTTGCGAAATATTCACTGATCACCAAAGTCTGAAGTACATCTTCACCCAACCGGATTTGAATCTCAGGCAAAGACGTTGGGTCGAGTTGATCACAGATTTTGACTTAGGAATAACTTACACCCCAGGGAAAGCCAACGTCATGGCTGACGCGCTAAGTCGTAAATCTTATTGTAACAACCTGATGTTACAACAAAGTCAACCGCTTCTCCATGAGGAATTTCGGAAGCTTAACCTTCACATTGTTCCTCAAGGATTTCTTTCCACCTTGGTGGCAAAACCTACCCTTACGGATCAGATCATCAAAGCATAGAAGGTAGACCCGGGAATTTCCCGCATCAAGAGAAACATCAAGAAAGGAGTTGCGAATTGTTTCTCCATTGATGATCAAGGGGTCGTATACTTCGGAAATCGACTAGTGGTTCCCAAGGTGCGAAACCTGAGGCGATTGATCCTTAAGGAAGCTCATGAATCTCCTCTCACCATTCATCCCGGTAGTACCAAGATGTATCAGGACCTACGCCAGAGGTTCTGGTGGACTAGGATGAAGAGAGAAATTGCTCAGTATATTGCTAATTGCGACATCTGCCGTCGTGTAAAAGCAGAGCATCAACGGCCTGCTGGCACCCTTCAACCCCTAGCTATTCCTGAATGGAAATGGGATAAAATTGGTATGGACTTCATTACCGGTTTTCCCAGGACCAAGAAAGGGAATAATGCTATCTTCGTCGTTGTCGATCGTCTTTCCAAAGTGGCCCATTTATTACCTGTTCGTGAGAGTATAACCGCTAGTCAGTTAGCAGACTTATACATCTCCCGAATAGTGTCTCTCCATGGTGTTCCTTTGGAAATTAACTCGGATCGAGGAAATCTCTTCACCTCTCGATTTTGGGAAAGTTTCCAAAATGCTATGGGAACTCGCCTTTCTTTTAGCACCGCTTTCCACCCTCAGTCGAGTGGTCAAGTAGAACGCGTCAACCAGATTCTAGAAGACATGCTTCGAGCCTCTGTTATCTCATTCGGAATGGATTGGGAGAAGTGCCTTCCATTTGCCGAATTCGCTTACAACAACAGCTATCAATCTAGCTTGGGTAAAGCCCCTTTTGAAGTTCTCTATGGACGACGCTGTCGAACACCCCTTAACTGGTCAAAGACCGGGGAAAGACAATTCTTTGGCCCGGATATGATTCAGGAAGCAGAAGAGCAAGTTCGCATCGTTCGTGAAAAGTTGAAAACAGCCCAATCCCGTCAGAAGAGTCAATATGACCGAAAACATAAGGCTATGACTTTCGAGATTGGCGAGAAGGCTTACCTTCGAGTTACTCCTCTGAAGGGAACCCATCGTTTCGGTATCAAAGGCAAATTGGCTCCTCGTTACATTGGATCTTTTCGAATTCTCGCCAAACGAGGAGAAGTTGCCTACCAATTGGAACTACCTCCGCATCTCTCCAGAGTCCACGATGTTTTCCACGTTTCTCAACTCAGGCGTTGCTTCTAGGATCCTATCCGTGGAGTGGACCATGAAACGCTTGATCTCCAAGATAATCTCACGTATCGAGAGTACCCCATTCGTATCCTCGATCAGGCTGAGCGTACCACTCGACGTCATAATATCAAGTTTCTCAAAGTTCAATGGTCGCACCATTCTGAGGATGAAGCAACTTGGGAAAGGGAGGATCGTCTTCGACTTGAGTATCCTGCGTTCTTCCCGGAGGAACCCAAATCTCGGGAAGAGATTCTTTTGAGTGGGGGTGAGTTGTCACACCCTAGCTAGTCATGCATTAGAGTGTTGCATCATGTTTATTCTTTCATCAGAAACCTGAAATGGGGATGACAGAACCCCCAGCCCCCTCTGAAACCAACTAGGGTTTACTAAAAACTTTTTCAATGAACCTGAAATGCCCTTCTAAAATGCCCATCATTTTTGTCCTGGTTCAGAACCCCTGCCAAAAGTGATGCACATTTTCCTAGGTCATCCTAGCGTCTTTGAATTAAATCATAGATATTTGAATTTGGGCATTTTAAATTATATAAAATATTCAGATGGTCAGATATCCCCAAACTAAAATGTTTCATGTTGGAAATAATCCAACTATGGACCAGGAGTAGTTTGGTGATTTTAGGAGTTGCCTAAGTATTTTTAATAAATCAACAAAGTTGCAGAAGTATTAAAAAAACAGAAAACAGGAAAAAAATAGAAAAACTTACCTGGCGCCCAGCACCCGGCCCACCTGCCGGCCCGGCCCAGCACCGCTCCAGCGAGCTGCTTGCCGGCCAGGCAGGCAGGCAGGTGCCCGACGGCGACCGCAGCGCGCGCCACGCACCTGCTCGCCGCCTCGCCGCTTCCCTCACCCGGTGACGTCGTGGATCGCTCCCCCTCTCTCCCCCGAACCCCCCAGACACCCCCTCTCCTCTCCAGCTCCTCCCCTTCGCGCCCCCCAGCCATGGCCGACGCTACCGCCGCCGTGCCTACGTCGTAGCCGCGCTCCCCGCCGCCTGTGCGTCCTCTTGTCATGTCCAGGAGCTCCGCCGCTGTCCACTTCATCGAGCAAGCCGAGCCCCGAGCGCTTGCAATGCCCGAGTCCACCGCACCGACCTCACCCGAGTCCGCCGTCGCCGGAGATCCCCTTCAACGCCGCCGTCGCTCCGGTCCGTCCTCGGCCGCACCAAGTGCTTCGTCGAACTCCCCGTGAGCTTAGCCATCTTCCCCTCCCTTCTTTTCTTGCTCCCGAGCCGTGTAGCGACCTCCCGGAGCTCAACCGCACCCACCACCGTGGAGCTCATCGCCGACGTGCTCCCGGTCACCCTCCGGCCACTCCACGGTGTCCATCATGCTCACCGCGTCACGTAGCACCTAACTAGCTACTCCCCGCACCTCACCGACCCCCCTAGCGACAAGTTCGACTTCGGCCAAACTCCGGTGGCCGCCAAAGTCGTCCCCGGCGCCAACTCCGGCCACCCCGACCCCAACGGACTCCACCAAGAGCTGCGGCTCGACCCCAGCTCCTCTCCGGTGGCCTCCGCGGCTCGTTTTGTTGCCGGAACGGCAAAAACCACTTCCGCCGCCGCGTCGGGCTCGCCGGCGGCTAAACGCCGGTGCAGCCGACCCGGGTTTGACCACGGGTGGGCCCTGGTTGACTCTCCTGAGTCAATGACAGGTGGGGCCCAGCCCTGTTAATTAAACAGGTTTAGCTTTAATTAAACTTTAACTAAACTAATCCCACTGACACGCGGGACCCACTGTCAGGTTTGACCCGGACCGTGTCCCGTTGACCTGCTGATGTCACACTGACGTCAGGCTGACGCAATAATTGATTTTCTGGATTTAATCTAATATAGGAAATTCCAGAATATAGTTTAAACTTCAAAAATTCATAACTTTTAATCTGTAACTCCAAATCAGACAAATTATATATGAAAAATGATCAGAAAAATCCAATCTATCCATCTGTACTATTTCATGCATGATTAAACAAATTAACTTGATGTTTAATGCAGAACAAGGAAAAACGCTTTAAAGGGCCATGTATGAGTTTGAAATTTGAATCTGTGGTTCAAATTGGTTCAAACCCTTCTGGTCTTAGTTCCATTAGCCCAACACACTCATATTGCCATGTTTCATGCATGCATCATATTGTCGCACATTGTTTGGTGATAGTTGTGTATCGGTGTTCTTTGCGGCAGGTTCTGCCTCCGAGGAGTACCGTGATTACCCTAACGAAGAACCGTATCAGTGCGTCGAACCATCAGGCAAGCAACCAACCATTTGATCATATCGATACAATCCCATGTTCTCGCTCCTGCTCTCTTTTATTGCATTAAGACAACGCGTTTCAAACTGCTGTGTGTTACGGTAGTTGAACCCATTTCCTCTGCATGACCTGTCATTGCCACAGTAACTAGATGAAACCCACTACCATGTGTAGGAGTTGATTGAGCCATATGTATGTGTTGTTCCTACCTTGCTATGCCTGCTATGCTTAGAGTCGTGTCAGGTCTGGTTCATCTGGGTGATGGACTAGAGTGAAATGATTATGTCGGTAATGAGAGTGGTGTGGTAAACACGATTTGGTAAAGGTATCCATGAGAGGCCATGTAGGAGTACATGGTGGGTTGTTTCATTGAAGCCGACCTTAAGCACTGAGATCTGTATGTGTGATTTAAGATTCAGCTACTACCATGCATTGGGCCCGAAACCAATGGACCCTCTCGACTTCTTATTCACCCCAGTTCTCTGTCCAGGAGTTGCAAGTAGTTTCTGGTGTTTGTAGCCTACTGGAGGCCGTGGACAGCGCTGACCGTAGGGGTGGGCTGTGATGCGGTAGGTACGTGGCACGGTGTACCGAATACCCGTTAGGTATCTCGGGAACCCTGTTCACATCGTTTGGGGATGTGAGCGATACCTCGGCCGGATCTCCTCATGGATGGAACCCCAATAGGCGATAAACCTAGACTAGAGACTTAGGTGATTAGGTAGGTCGTGGCCGACACCCACGTTGGGCTTCCGCTTGAAGGTTGCCGAGTACATGTCGTGTAAACGACGGTAAGTGGTGAGAGCGTGTATGAAGAAGTACACCCCTGCAGGGTTATCATGATCTATTCGAATAGCCGCATCCACGGTAAAGGACTACTTGGTTGCCTATACAGTTCATAGACAAGTAAATGGAAACTACTAAAAGCCTCAAGATAAGTGTGAGTGCCGAGGATGGCCTTCCGTAGGAAGACGGAGGTGGATCCTCGGTAGTGTATTGAAGTGGTGAGTAGTGGACTCGTGTGCGCAAAACCATTTCAAGTTGGAGTCTCGTAGGTTAGCCTAGCCAAGAGTCAAAGCTGGCTTGCTGCAACAACTCCACCAACCTTTCTTGATAATATGCATGTATGTAGGATCTGATGTAAGTCTTGCTGAGTACCTTTGTACTCATGTTGCTATAATCTACATTTTTACAGAAGACGCTGCAACCCCTTCTGATGGGTTCTTCGTAGACGTTGACATCAATGAGTAGGCTAAGGCCCTGGTGGTGATCCTGAGCTTGTGAAGGACCACGTAGTATAGCTAGGCTTTCCAAGCCTCTTTTATTTTACTAGTTGTCTGTACTCAGACAAGTTACTTCCGCTGCTGGTTTGTATGACTGTATGACTTGAATGCTGGGTCGTGTAACCCATACCTATGTGTATGTTATGTATGGCTCTCTGAGCCTTAAATGAAGTACTTGTGTCGTAGAGTCATGTTGTGATGCCTCGTTGTATTTGCACATATCGAGCATATTGTGTGTATGATTGAAATGCTTGGTATGTGTGGGATCTGACTATCTAGTTGTTTATCTTTAGTAGCCTCTCTTACCGGGAAATGTCTCCTAGTGTCTCCACTGAGCCATGGTAGCTTGCTACTGCTCCGAAACACTTAGGCTGGCCGGCATATGTCCTTCTTCGTTCCTGTGTCTGTCCCTTCGGGGAAATGTCACGCATTGAGTACCGGAGTCCTGTTAGCCCGCTACAGCCCGGTTTACCGAAGTCCTGCTAGCCCAGTGCTACAGCCCGGACCCACTTGCTGATGACCGACACGTTCGAAGCTGGGTCATGGATGCCTGTCCCTGTAAGTCTGTGCCACTTTGGGTTTACGACTAGTCATGTCAGCCCGGGCTCCTTATCATATGGATGCTAGCGACACTATCATATACGTGAGCCAAAAGGCGCAAACGGTCTCGGGGAAAGGTAAGGCGACACCCGCGGGGATACCGTGCGTGAGGCCGCAAAGTGATATGAGGTGTTACAAGCTAGATCGATGTGACATCGAGTCGGGGTCCTGACAGCGTTGGTATCGCAGCATAGAGATAGAACAAAGCAACTAGCATAGCAATGATAGTAGTGAGATCCAGGGTAGCGGTCATCTTTCATGAAATCCCGCTAGGAAGAAGAACGAGTCCATGAAGAAGATGAGGCCACGAAGACGAACCAAGCGTAGACGAACACATCCTCACGATCGCAACGAAACGGGAACTATCGAGAAGAAGCACACAACATGGTAAACACACCACACATGAACAAGGCATGATGCACAACCAAGCATGATGCATGACAAAGCTACATGGGGCTACTCACGGCAAGAGATGATGCAAACAAGAAAAACACATCAAGGCAAGTTTAAATGAGGCCGGGGACAACATATAACAATTCCAGAAAGTCCTCATATGCATATTTCGAAATTGGTCCAAATCTGAATAAACCTTATGTTCAAGTTGTTAAACAGCAAGTTAAGATGCACCACGATGATCTACACGAGATTCTAGTCAAGTTACATATAAAGTTCATTAGATTTGGAGCTACGGCCTAGAAGATATGAGCAAAACAAGTTAAACATGGCATTGATGCAAAATGCATACAAACATCAAGCAAACACCTCAAAACAAGGATGCAACATGATAATATGAAACTACATGCAAAATCAAGCAAATTCATATAGAGCACACTCAAAACGGAGCAACGGCACAACACATACGAACTATACAAGTTATGACAACAATCTGTCCAAAACAGCGACTAGGCATCTTGCAAGCATCAAAACAATAAGATACACCACCCCAACATGATAACAAAAGGCATGGGCATGAAGTACAGGTAAAGCATAACAAAACATGAACACTGAGCTATCTCCAGAAATCACTAGAACATGCTCAAACACACAGGGAAAGATTGCAAATAATAACAGTTTCAGACTTTGCAGAAATAACATCAGGTTGCAATGTTTAGAGCTATCAAACAACATGTTACAGGAACTTAACATGGAAAACAAAAGCATGGCATGATACTACTAAATGCATAGAACAAGAGTCCCTTACCGACCATAAGCCAAAAAGGGACATAAAATATGATGGCACCCATGTAAACATGGCAAGTTATATGACAGATTCATACATGGCAGGAACAACAATAAGTAGGCATGTTGGTGAGCTTGAGCCACTCACCACAGAGCAATACATGGCATGGCAAGGCAACCAGCAGCAAGAAGGCATGTTTATGGAGCTAAGCATGGCAAGAGAAAGTTCATAGGGTGCACGGATCAGTAGCAAACAATCATGGAAACATTGAACTTAATGTTAACAGGTTGACAGCAACATTATTGAGCAAGTTTGGAGCAAGATAACAACATGATACAGCAGGCTATAATTGCAACCAAGGGCATGAATGGCTAGAGCATAACCATATATTCAAAACATCCTTATGAAGTATCTCAAAATAAGCATGGATCTCTCTGTAGCATCAAGTTTACATGGCATCACAAAATAACAGAATCTGCCTAGTAAAACAGCAACAGCAAGTACCCTCCTTAACAAGCTCGATGCACTCAACACACAACTCACAAAAATACATGAATTGCACCTCTGGAAAGATGGCATGGCATAGATCAAAACACATGTAGACATCAACCTCATAGGATGCACACATCAATCATGGAAAAAATGACAAATGAGCATGTTATAACAGTTTCAACAGATTAACAGCAACATGCACTCTTCCAACAGCATTTCGGGCATCAAGATGAGATCAAATGAAAATGATGCAATGAAATTAAATGAAGTACTCGTCGAGGCGAACAATTTGACATATTAAACGCATGAAACGGAGCTATGGATGCAGAGATACAATGTAATGAACATGGCATGATAATACTGGCATCTAGGGACTTGGTCAATTTCAGAAAAAAACAGGTGAGCTTCAAATGTTATATCGCGCACGGGCGGGGGTTTGCGGGCGGCTCACCATGGGCCTGGCCTAGTTTGCGGAGGAGGCATGCCAGCTTGGCAGGCCGCCGCGCTGCTGGGCCGAGGAGATGGGCCAGCGGGGGGAGGCGCGGCCCACGTGGCCGGTGACGCCTGCCGTCGTCTCTCCCGAACGGGGACGAGGCCGGCGGCGCCAGCAGCCAACGGCGACGGAGGACGGCGGGTCTCGGCGACGGGGAGGCAGAGGAGGCCACATCCGGTGAGGGGAGGCTGGATCCGGGCATCGGGGTTCCGTTCCCGGCGGTTTCCGGCCGGTCCGGGCGAAGACGACGCCGGCGGTGCGATCTCCATGGCGGCGGCGGCAACTACACAGAGAGTGAGGGAGACAAGGAGATTAGGATGAGAGGAAGGAGAGGGAAGGAGGAGATGGGGCGCGGGGGCGTGGTCCGGCCTGGGGAAGAACTTGCCGACGGCGGGGCTCCGGTTGCCGGCGGCGGGGTTGCGGCGGCGCTGCAGCAGAGGGGAGATCGGGGTCGAGGGACTCCTCCCCTCGATCCAGATCGGTGTTGTGGGAGCGGGGTGGCTTCGGGCCCGAGGCGACCCGAGCGGGCCTCAGATGGGCCGGCCGGGCCCTGCGCGGCGCGAGGAAGGCCAGGGGGACGCGTGGAGGGTGCGGGTTGGAGGAGGCGAGCGTTGGGGCGACGTGGCGGCGCCCGGTTGGCCGGGGCGACGCCTCAGGTGGCGGCGCGGCGATTGGCGGCGCGCCAAGTGGCGAAGGGGGAGCGCACCGGCGCTGAAAGCGAGGAGGGGGCGGCGGCTGGCTGCGGGAATTGAGGAGGGGGTAGGTAGGAGGCCAAAAATGGAGAGAGGGGATCTTTATATAGCAAAAGAGGCTAGGGTTGGGGGTTTTGGGGGCTTTTCGGAGCGTACGATCGCCATCGAACGGCTCCGGAGCGGAGAGGGACTATGAGAGGGGTTGGTGGGCTGTGTAGATGGGCTAGGCTATAAGGAGAGAAGAGATAGCAGCCCGGCACGGGTTTTCGGAGGCCGAAAACACCCGACGAAGGTACAGGCAACGGTACCGCTATATTTAACGGTTGGGCTATCAAATGGGCTCCGAATGCGATGAAACTTGGCAGGCGCTCTGTCTACACTATAATAAGCCCGCACGACAAGTTGCAACCCATTCCGAGAACATTTTTATGCCAATTATAAACAATATTTCTGAGGTGCCGCGGGCGCATGCGAGTGTGGTCTGGACTCCGAACGGACAACGGAGAGAGCCGGGGGAACCCGAACGGATGCAAGTTTTGAAAAGCATGCAGATGAAATGCAGATGATGACATGGCAAAATGCAACACGCAAGCAGCTGACTAGGCAACGACGGCGAATAACTGACGGACACCTGGCACATCGAATCCGGGCGTTACAACACTCCTCCACTAACAAGAGATCTCGTCCCGAGATCTTAGGACCGATACGGAAGGGAAAAGGGATGAGGTGAAACAAGAACTCAAGAGAAGAAGCAAAAAATCGAGAACACTCGAGAAGAGAGAGGAACGACGCGAATGACGAGAATCAAAAACTCACGGAATCAGATAGACTATGAAACCACTCGTTCTAACCGGAGTGGCTAGAATGAGAAAAGAAACGAATAAGACTGAAAGGATTTAGGCATCACTCCGGCTAAACATGGAGGAATAGAACACGAACTAGAGAGGATGGAATGATACTTGATGAACTCTTGAAGAATGAATTAAATCATGAAGAACCACCATGAAGAACTCGGGTGACAAAAGGATGATGAGATAGAAATGAAGGATGAAAGAATAAGATTAAAGCTTACGGTGATTTAGATGGAGGTTCCGACGAAATGGCCGAGGGAATTTGAACTCCGGAAAAGAAAAGATGAAAATACTTGGAACTAGAATTTATTCATCAAGAACAAACTCCAAAGGAAGGGATTAATCACTTGGAGAAATAAGAATAAGATTTATTGTATGCTTATCCTTCATCAAATTAAATTGATGAGAAGCAATGGATTTTTCATACTACTTATTCTTCTTGAAAAGGATTGAGAAGTGACATATCGCAAACTTGAGAAGGTCTTCATGAACCACCGGTAGGATTGAAAAGAACAAATAAATTAATATGATAATCAAGGAAAAAGAATCTTGAACGAACCACCGTAAGAATTCGGAAATGACTGATGAAAGAGAGTGAATCACCGGGAAGAATTAGAAGAACAAATATGCTTGAGGGGATTTAGATGCAAAGAACAAATTGATCATGAGCTGATTAAAGAACACTTGAACGAAGCACCGGGATAAATAGAGAACGATAACTGGAATGATGGCCTCCGATGAAAAGAAATGGAAAAATAACTCCTGACATACTCCGGATGGGTAAGAAAGAATATCTGACAAACGGAATAATATGAGAGGATAACATGAAGCTAGAACCACGAAACTTCGAGAGAACGGGCAAGATTTAGAGGAAAAACTCTTCTTCGATCTTCAAATGACGACGAGGAACGCCACCAAAATTACTGAGATACTCCGGGAGAATGAAAAGCAAAGAGGTTGAGCCAAAAATGAAATGCTTTGAAATCGATCTTGGAAAAGGCATGTGACTGATGGAATTCATACTTACGTCACACTTGAAAAGAATTGAGAATAACTCCGGAATAATTAGAAGAGTCAGGTAAGATCCTGGGAAAAGACCTGTGGGTTAGGTCCCACTGAAGAGAAAAAACACCATTGGAAAGGGATGTTGAACAAATAGATGATGCACCGGAACAATTGAAATATTTGAATGAGGTGATAACCTCGAATTAATTCGAACACAGACGAATCTCCTGACATGTCTTCCGAACTCTGGAAGGATAAACTGGCGAGAGGCGAACGAGCAAGGAAAACACTTGATCCAAGTAAAAGAATATGATCAACCCGAAAAACTTGAATTGAGACCACCGTAGAAGAAAAAGAGATGAAGAATGTCAAACGAGACGAGACTTCACCAGTTGAAATAATTGAGGGAAGACTGAAGAGGCTCCGCACGAATGAAATTGATGCTCGACACAGACTCAAACTCCGGGAAGAAGAGGGTGGGAGGGCAGTAAAAACAAAGACAACTTAGAAGGGGGAACCGACGAATATCTTGAAGAGAAAACACCCGTTGAAATAATTGAGGAGAGAATGCAAAGGCTTCACACGAGTAGGAAGGGTACTCGATTACAGACTCCGGTTCCGAGAAGAAAAGGGTGGGCGGGTGGGAAAAACAAGGACAACTTCGGACAGAGAAACACATCGATCAAAAAGAGCTGAGGATTGATCTCCCAAAGAGAGAGAGGTTCGAATCAGCTTGACGAGGAATGTGCCGGACAAAAGAGGATGGACAACGAACGAAAACTAATCGCGTGATCCTAAAGAAAAAATTTGAAGGGGAAGAGGAGTAATTCAAAACACCTACGTCAAGATTCCTGACCAGAGCGACGAAGGGGCAGAGGAGTAAAAAGAATTCCTACTCTCTGATATAACTAGACTCAGAAAAAGTTTTTCTTCTAGACTCAACACGGCCAAACTACGCGATCAATCAAGGGGGCTCCTAGGGTCGGTCGAGGCTCTAATACCAACTTGTCACACCCAATATGCGACCCTATCCAAAAGGAACTCGAAGGTCCCACCAAGGATAGACCCGCATATTGGAACGCTTTTGCAAGGTGGATATCATTACATCAACATTACATAATAGATGGGGATACATACAAAAGTCATACAATGCCACATGAATACAACATCATCTCACAAGAGATAAACATCTGACTACGGATGGAACACAAACAGAAGCTCAAACGACATCCACCCTGCTAGCCCAGGCTGCCGACCTGGAACCTATCCCCTGATCAAAGAAGACGCAGAAGAAGAACTCCAAAACAAGCAAACATCGCTCTCGCGTCAAGATCATCGCACAACCTGTACCTGCAACTGTTGTTGTAGTAATCTGTGAGCCACAAGGACTCAGCAATCCCATTACCATGGGTATCAAGACTAGCAAAGCTTAATGGGAAAGGAAGGGGTAAAGTGGTGACGTTGCAGCAGCGACTAAGCAATGTATGGTGGCTAACATACGCAAATGAGAGCGAGAAGAGGGGCAAAGGAACGGTCGTGAAGCTAGCAATGATCAAGAGGTAATCTTGAGCTCCTACTTACGTAAAACATAACACAGAAACCGTGTTCACTTCCCGGACTCCACCGAGAAGAGACCATCACGGCTACACACACGGTTGATGTGTTTTATTTCGGATCTGGTGTCATGTTATCTACAACTGGACATTAACAAATTCCCATCTGCCACATAACCACGGGCACGGCTCCCAAAAGTTTATACCCTGCAGGGGTGTCCCAACTTAGCCCATGATAAGCTCTCGCGATCAACGAAGGATATTCCTTCTCCCAGGAAGACCCGATCAGTCTCGGAATCCTGGTTTACAAGACATTTCGACAATGGTAAAACAAGACCAGCAAAGCCGCACGATGCGCCGACAATCCCGATAGGAGCTGCACATATCTCGTTCTCAGGGCAACACCGGATAAGTCAAGCTACGAGTAAAACCAGACTTCGAGTTTCCCCGGGGTGGCCCCGCAGGCTGCTAAGTTCGTACAAACACTTAGACAAGCACTGGCCTGGGGGGGGGCTATAATAAAGATGACCCTTGGGTTAATTACTCCCAAGGGAAAAGTAGGTGGTGGTGAGTCAAATGGTAAAACCAAGGTTGGGCCTTGCTGGACAAGTTTTATTCAAAGCGAACTGTCATGGGGGTCCCATAAATCACCCGACCGCGTTAGGAACGCAAAATCCGGGAACATAACACCGGTATGACAGAAACTAGGGCAGCAAGAGTGGAACAAAACACCAGGCATAAGGCCGAGCCTTCCACCCTTTACCAAGTATATAGATGCATTAATTAAATAAGAGATATTGTGATATCCCAACATAACCCTGTCCACCAAGTAGAAATCTTCAACTTCACCTGCAGCTAGCAACACTATAAGAGGGGCTGAGCAAAGCGGTAACATAGCCAAATAATGGTTTGCTAGGAATGGTGTCAAAGGTTAGAGGTTCATGGCAATTTGGGATGGCTTGATGAGCAAAAGATAGGTAACACAGCATAGCGATAGAACGAAGCAACTAGCATAGCAATGGTAGTAGTGAGATCCAGGGTAGCGGTCATCTTGCCAGAAATCCCGCTAGGAAGAAGAACGAGTCCATGAAGAAGATGACACCACGAAGACGAACCAAGCGTAGACGAACGCATCCTCACGATCGCAACGAAACGGGAACTATCGAGAAGAAGCACACAACATGGTAAACACACCACACATGAACAAGGCATGATGCACAACCAAGCATGATGCATGACAAAGCTACATGGGGCTACTCATGGCAAGAGATGATGCAAACATGAACAACACATCAAGGCAAGTTTAAATGAGGCCGGGAACAACATATAACAATTACGGGAAGTCCTCATATGCATATTTCGAAATTGGTCCAGATCTGAATAAACCTTATGTTCAAGTTGTTAACCATCAAGTTAAGATGCACCACGATGATCTACACGAGATTCTAGTCAAGTTACATATAAAGTTCATTAGATTAGGAGCTACGGCCTAGAAGATATGAACAAAACAAGTTAAACATGGCATTGATGCAAAATACATACAAACATCAAGCAAACACCTCAAAACAAGGATGAAACATGATAATATTAAACTATATGCAAAATCAAGCAAGTTTCATATAGAGCACACTCAAAACGGAGCAACGGTGCAACACATACGAACTATACAAGTTATGACAACAATCTGTCCAAAACAGCGACTAGGCATATTGCAAGCATCAAAACAATAAGATACAGCACCCCAACATGATAACAAAAGGCATGGGCATGAAGTACAGGTAAAGCATAACAAAACATGAACACTGAGCTATCTCCAGAAATCACTAGAACATGCTCAAACACACAGGGAAAGATTGCAAATAATAACAGTTTCAGACTTTGCAGAAATAACATCAGGTTGCAATGTTTAGAGCTATCAAACAACATATTACAGGAACATAACATGGAAAACAAAAGCATGGCATGATACTACTAAATGCATAGAACAAGAGTCCCTTACTGACCATAAGCCAAAAAGGCACAAAAAATATGATGGCACCCATGTAAACATGGCAAGTTATATGACAGATTCATACATGGCAGGAACAACAATAAGTAGGCATGTTGGTGAGCTTGAACCACTCACCACAGAGCAATACATGGCATATCAAGGCAACCAACAACAAGAAGGCATGTTTATGAAGCTAAGAATGGCAAGAGAAAGTCCATAGGGTGCATGGATCACTAGCAAACAATCATGGAAACATTGAACTTAATGTTAACAGGTTGACAGCAACATTATTTAGCAAGTTTGGAGCAAGATAACAACAGGCTAAAGAAGGCTATAATTGCAACCAAGGGCATGAATGGATAGAGCGTGACCATATGTTCAAAACATCCTTACTGAAGTATCTCAAAATAAGCATGGATCTCTATGTAGCATCAAGTTTACATGGCATCACAAAATAACAAAATCTGCCTAGTAAAACAGCAACAACAAGTACCCTCCTTAACAAGCTCGATGCACTCAGCACACAACTCACAAAAATACATGGATTGCACCTCTGGAAATATGGCATGGCATAGATCAAAACACATGTAGACATCAACCTCATAGGATGCACACATCAATCATGGCAAAAATGACAAATGAGCATGTTATAACAGTTTCAGCAGATTAATAGCAACATGCACTCTTCCAAAAGCATTTCGGGCATCAAGATGAGCTCAAATGAAAATGATGCAATGAAATGAAACAAAGTACTCGTCGAGGCGAACAATTTGACATATTACACACACGAAACGGAACTACGGATGCAGAGATACAATGTAATGAACATGGCATGATAATACTGGAATCTGGGGACTTGGTCAATTCCAGAAAAAAAAACAGGTGAGCGTCAAATAGTTATATCGCGCACGGGCGGGGGTTTGCGGGCGGCTCACCATGGGCCTGGCCCAGTTTGCGGAGGAGGCAGGCCGGCGCGCTACTAGGCCAGGGAGATGGGCCAGCGGGGGGAGGCACGGCCCACGTGGCCGGTGATGCCTGCCGTCGTCTCTCCCGAACGGGGACGAGGCCGGCGGCGCCAGCAGCCAATGGCGATGGAGGACGGCGGGTCTCGGCGAAAGGGAGGCAGAGGAGGCCAGATCCGGCGAGGGGAGGCCGGATCCGGGCATCAGGTTCCGTTCGCGGCGGTTTCCGGCCGGTCCGGGCGAAGACGACGCCGGCGGCGCGATCTCCATGGCGGCGGCGGCAACTGCACAGAGAGAGAGGGAGACAAGGAGATTAGGGCGAGAGGAAGGAGAGGGAAGGAGGAGATGGGGCGCGGGGGCAAGGTCCGGCCTGGGGAAGCACTCGCCGACGGCGGGGCTCCGGTTGCCGGCGGCGGGGTTGCAGCGGTGCTGCAGCAGAGGGGAGATCGGGGTCGAGGGACTCCTCCCCTCGATCCAGATCGGCGTTGTGGGAGCCGGGCCCTGGGCGGCCCGAGCGGGCCCGAGGCGGCCCAAGCGGGCCTCAGATGGGCCAGCCGGGCCCTGGGCGGCGCGAGGAAGGCCAGGGGGACGCGTGGAGGGCGCGGGTTGGAGGATGCGAGCGTTGGGGCGACATGGCGGCACCCGGTTGGCCGGGGCGACGCCTCAGGTGGCGGCGCGGCGATTGGCGGCGCGCCAAGTGGCGAAGGGGGAGCGCACCGGCGCTGAAAACAAGGAGGGGGCGGCAGCTGGCTGCGGGAATTGAGGAGGGAGTAGGTAGGAGGCCAAAAATGGAGAGAGGGGACCTTTATATCGCAAAAGAGGCTAGGGTTGGGGGTTTTGGGGGCTTTTCGGAGCGTACGATCGCCATTGAACGGCTCCGGAGTGGAGAGGGTCTATGAGAGGGGTTGGTGGGCTGTGTAGATGGGCTAGGCTATAAGGAGAGAAGAGATAGCAGCCCGGCACGGGTTTTCGGAGGCCGAAAACACCCGACGAAGGTACCGGCAACGGTACCGCTATATTTAACGGTTGGACTATCAAATGGGCTCCGAATGCGATGAAACTTGGCAGGCGCTCTGTCTACACTATAATAAGCCCGCACGACAAGTTGCAACCCATTCCGAGAACTTTTTTATGCCAATTATAAAACAATATTTCTGAGGTGCTGCGGGCGCGTGCGAGTGTGGTCTGGACTCCGAACGGACAACGGAGAGAGCCGGGGGAACCCGAACGGATGCAAGTTTTGAAAAGCATGCAGATGAAATGCAGATGATGACATGGCAAAATGCAACACGCAAGCAGCTGACAAGGCAACGACGGCGAATAACTGGCGGATACCTGGCGCATCGAATCCGGGGCGTTACATGCTCGGTTCGTACCAGCACTT
>NC_041381.1:543546236-543548819 GCF_002162155.2 Triticum dicoccoides | reverse complement strand
GGCTCCGGAAACCCAAGGGAAAAAGGGTATGTGAGGCAAATGGTAAAACCAAGGTTGGGCCTTGCTGGAGGAGTTTTATTCAAAGCAAACTGTCAAGGGGGTCCGATAAATCACCCAACCACGTAAGGAACGCAAAATCCGGGAACATAACAACGGTATGACGGAAACTAGGGCGGCAAGAGTGGAACAAAACACCAGGCATAAGGCCGAGCCTTCCACCCTTTACCAAGTATATAGATGCATTAATAAAATAAGAGATATTGTGATATCCCAACATAATCCTTTCCACCATGGAGCAATCTTCAACTTCACCTGCAACTAACAACGCTATAAGAGGGGCTGAGCAAAAGCGGTAACATAGCCAAACAACGGTTTGCTAGGAAGGGTGTCAAAGGTTAGAAGTTCATGGCAATTTGGGGAGGCTTGAAGAACAAGGGATAGGTAGCACAGCATAGCGATAGAACGAAGCAACTAGCATAGCTATGATAGTAGTGAGATCCAGGGTAGCGGTCATCTTGCCTGAAATACCACAAGGAAGAAGAACGAGTCCATGAAGAAGATGAAGCCACGAAGACGAACCAAGCGTAGACGAACGAATCCTCACAATCGCAACGAAACAGGAACTATCGAGAAGAAGCACACAACATGGTAAACACAACACACATAGACAAGACATGATGCACAACAAGCATGATGCACGACAAAGCTACATGAAGCTACTCATGGCAAGAGATGATGCAAACAAGAACAACACATCAAGGCAAGTTTAAATGAGGCCAGAAACAACATATAACAATTCCGGTAAGTCTTGATATGCAAATTTAGAAAATGGTCCAGAACTTAATAAGCCTTAAGTTCAAGTTGTTAAACAGCAAGTTAAGATGCACCAAGATGATCTACATGAGATTCTAGTCAAGTTACATATAAAGTTCATTTAGTTCGGAGCTACGGCCTAGAAGATATGAGCAAAACAAGTTAAACATGGCATTGATGCAAAATGCATACAAACATCAAGCAAAACCTCAAAACCAGGATGCAACATGATAATGTGAAACTTCATGCAAAATCAAGCAAGTTTCATATAGAGCACACCCAAAACGGAGCAACGGTTCAACACATACACTCTATACAAGTTTAAAGGACAAGTTGTCCAAAACAGCAACTAGGCATCTAGCAAGCATCAAAACAATATGCTACAGCATCCCAACGTGAAAACAAAGGCATGGACATGATGTACAGGTAATGCATGACAAAACATGAACACTGAGCTATCTCCAGAAATCACTACAACATGCTCAAAATGACATGGCAAGATTGCAAATAATATCAGTTTACAGACTTAGCAGAAATAACATCAGGTTGCAATGTTTAGAGCTATCAAACAACATGCTACAGGAACATAACATGGCAAACAAAGGCATGGCATGAATCTACTAATTGCATATAACAAAAGTCCCTTAATTACCATGTGCCAAAAAGGATCAAAAGATATGATGGCACCCATGTAAACATGGCAAGTTATATGACAGATTCATACATGGCAAAAACAGCAATAAGTAGGCATGTTGGTGAGCTTGAACCACTCACCACAGAGCAATACATGGCATGGAAAGGCAACCAACAGTAATAAGACATGTTTATGAAGCTACACATGGAAAGAGCAAGTTCATAGCATGCTTGGATCACTAACAACAATCATGGCAACATTGAACTTAATGTTAACAGGCTGACAGCAACATTATTTAGCAATTTGAGATCAAGATTGCAACAAGCTACAGTAGGCTATAAATGAAACCAGGGGAATTAATGGATATAGCATGACATGTGTAACAATACATCCTTAGTGAACATCTCTAGATTATGCATAGAATGACTTGTAGCCGCAGGTTTACATAGCATCACAATATAACAGATTCAGCCTAGCAAAATAGTAACAGCAAGTACCCTACTTAACAAGCTTGATGCACTCAGCACAACACTCACAAAAATACATGGATGGCACCCCTGTAAAGATGGCATGATGTAGTACAAAACACATTTAGAAGTCATGCTCATAGGATGCACACATCAAATGCAACAAAAATGACAAATCACCAAGTTATAGCAGTTTCAGCAGATTAACATCATGTAGCACTCTTTCAACGATGATTAGGGCATCAGGATGACCACAAGAAAACATGGAACAATGGAATGAAATGTAGAGCATCTCCCAGCGAACATTTTGATTTATTATGCACGCAAAACGGAGCTGTATGCACGGAGCTATGATGCGATGAACATGCTAAAATAATGCAACATTTTCAGGGACTTAGACAAAAATCACCTCACGGGACAAAGTCAACGCGGGACGGCGGGATCCGGGACGGGGGCGTGGTCGCGTTTGGATCAGGAACCCGGTGGATCTCATCCCGATCCACGGTGGATCTGACCGGAGGAGAGCTCCGGCGAGCTCTCCGGCGGGGGCACGGTGCGGAGGAGGTTGGAGGAGGCAGGCGAGGGGCGGCGACGCCAATGGCGGAGCAGGCGGCGGCGAAGGCCGGGCGCAGGGCGCGGGTTGGCTGGCGGGCAGGGGCGGCGCGTGGC
>NC_041381.1:543542760-543545698 GCF_002162155.2 Triticum dicoccoides | reverse complement strand
GCACTGGGCGGCGGCGAGGCTGCGCGCAGGGCGTGGGAGGAGCCGAGGCGGTGGCGGCGAGGTCGGCGTTGAGCGGCGGACGGCGAGGTCGGCACCGACGGCGGCCGGAGACGGAGGCGGCGGTGAACGGCTGCGGGGGCGCACGGGTCCGCACGGGCGGCGGCGGGCGGCGGCTCGGGCCAAGATCAGGCCCGGGCGGGCCGCGGATATGCTCCGGCGGGGCGAGCGGGTCGGCGGCAGCGGGGATGGCGCTGTGCTAATGTGGCACGTCGCAGTTGGCTGCGGGCGGCGGCGGGATTTCGTCCGGCGGGAGCGGACATGTCCGGCGGCGCGAGGGGAGCGGGGCTATTGTTCATCTGCGCGAAAAAGGGAAGGGGAAGGCCTTTAAATAGGTAGAGGGAGCTAGGAGAGTCCAAATGGGGAGCGGTTTTTGCCCACATGATCGTGATCGAACGACCAAGAGCATGGAGGGGGTTTGGATGGGCTAATGGGCTGTGGTGAAGGGGTGCTGGGCTGCAAAGAGAAGGGGCTTTTGCGATTACCCGGTTAACCGTTGAAGCATCAAACGACCTCTAAATGGAATGAAACTTGACAGGCGGTCTACCGGTGGTGTACCAAGGCCGCTTGGCAAACCTCGGTCCATTCCGAGAAAGTTTAACACCCGCTCACAACAAGAGACAAAAGGGGGCCACTGGAGGACATAGGAGTGTTGGATTGCAAAACGGACAACGGGGAAAATGCTCGGATGCATGAGACGAACATGTATGCAAAATGAAATGCACATGATGACATGGCAATATGCAACACGCAAGAAAATGACATGGCAGTGACGGCGAATAACTGACAGACACCTAGTGCATCGAATCCGGGGCGTTACAACACTCCTCCACTAACAAGAGATCTCGTCCCGAGATCTTAGGACCGAGACGGAAGGAAAAAGGGATGAGGAAGAGGTGAAACAATAACTCAAGAGAAGAAGCAAAGAATCGAGAGCACTCGAGAAGAAGAGAGAAACAACGAGAATGACGAGAATCGAAAGCTCACAGAATCATATAGACTGTGAAACCACTCTGGTTAGAACGAGATAAGAAACGAATAGACTAAAAAGGATTTAGGCAGCACTTCGTCTGAAACATGGAGGAATAGAACACGAGCTTGATAGGATGGAATGATACTTGATGAAGACATGACACAAAAACCTCCGGAAAGAATTGAAAGAGTTGAATGAAAGAACGGGGAAGAAAATGAAAACTTGTGCCCCGAATGAAATTGAAAGCACCTTTAGAAGGAAGGTTGAAACGGAGTTGTTGAGAAAATCAACAACGAAAACAATAAGCTTGTTGTGGACTTATGGATAACATCTCAAAATTATGAGGTGATAACCGACCACAATTGAAAAATAAATGAATAACCGAGGACAACGAAGAAATGCAAAACTCCACTTCAAAAGAATGCGAAGAATTAATTGCACTTCAAAAAGCAAGAAGGAAAGATACTTTTGCTCCTTCGATAAGAATCTTCATGAACACTTGAGGAATGAATTGAATCATGACGAGCCACCATGAAGAACTCCGGTAACAAAATTACAATGAGATAGAATTGAAGGATGAAAAGAATAATTTTAAAACCTTGCTATGACTTATATGGATGTTCCGATGAAATGGCCAAGGAAATTTGAACTCCGGAAAAGAAAAGATGAAAACACTTGGAACTAGAATTTATTCATCACGAACAAACTCCGAAGGAAGGGATTAATCACTTGGATGAAATAAGAATAAGATTTATTGTATGCTTATCCTTCATCAAATTAAATTGATGACAACCGGATTTGGCATGCAACTTATTCACGTTGGAAAAAAGATTAAGGGAGGAAATAGCACGGAAATTTGAGAAAGTCTTCATGAACCACCGGTAGGATTGAAAAGAACGAATGAATTAAATGATAAGAATGGAAAGGGAATCTTGAAGGAACCACCGTAAGAATTAGGAAATGACTGATGGAAGAGAATGAATCACCGGGAATAATTAGAAAAACACAAAGATACTAGAGGGAATTTAGAGACAAGATAACGAAGGGATCACAAACTGATTGAAGAAAACTTGAACGAAGCATCGGAAGAATACTGAGGTGAACGGAAGGGCACGGATATAGAATAATTGGGGAATGAATCTGAAAACTTGGAACGAAGCAATATTCCGAAAAGATGGCCTCCGGATGATCGAGAGAGAAAGAAACTCCTGACATGCTTCGGATGGATGAAAAGAATTTGCACGACTGGAAAACAATTTGAGAGGATAACATCAAGCTAGCACCATGAATCTCCGAGAGAATGGACAAGATTTAGGAAAATTCTTCTTCGGTCTTCAAATGACGATGGAAAACACCACCAAAATTACTGAGATACCTCGGGAGAATGAAAAGAGAAGAGGTTGAGCCAACAATGAAAGAATTTGAAAGAGTTCTTGGAGAAGGCATGTGACTGATGGGATCCATTCTTACGTCACAATTGAAAAGAATTGAGAAAAACTCCGGGGGAATTTGAAGAGTCGGGTAAGATCCTGGGAAAAGACCTGTGGGTTAGGGCCCACCAGAAGAAAACACCGTTGGAAAGGATTGTCGAATAGATAGATGATGCACCGGAACAATTGAAATATTTGAATGAGGTGACAACCTCGAATAAATTCAAACACAGATGAATCTCCTGATATGTCTTGAGCACTCCGGAAGGATAAACTGGCGAGAGGCGAACGAGCAGGTAGAACACTTGAGCCGAGGGAAAGAATATAATCACTACCGAAAAATTAGAATTGAATCCACCGGAAAGAAAAAGAGATGAAGAATGTCAAACAAAAGAGAAATCATTGGTTGAAACAATTGACAAAAGATTGAAGAGGCTCCGCATGAATGAAATTGATGCTCGAAAGAGACTCAGGCTCC
>NC_041381.1:543538159-543542310 GCF_002162155.2 Triticum dicoccoides | reverse complement strand
GGCGGGAAAACACAGGAAGCATGAACGGGGAATCGACGAGTAACTTGAAGAGAAGAACACCGGTTAAAATTATTGAGGAGAGAAAGCAAAGGCTTCGCACGAGTAGGATGGATACCCGATTACGGACTCCGGTTCCGAGAAGAAAAAGGGTGGGCGGGTGGGAAAAGAAAACAACTGAGGATTGAACTCAAAGATGAAGAGGCTTGAGTCAACTTGACGAGAAATGCACCGGATGAAAAGAGATGAGAACAAACGAACGGAAAACCAACTGCGTGAACCTAAAGAAAAATTTGAATGGGAAGAGGAGTAATTCAAAACACCTACGTCAAGATTCCTTAACAGAGCGACGAAGAGGCTGAGGAGTAAAAAGAATTCCTACTCTCCGATATAACTAGACTCAGAAATCAGTTTTCTTCTAGACTCAACAACGGCCAAACTACACGATCAATCAAGGGGGCTCCTAGGGTCGGTCGAGGCTCTGATACCAACTTGTCACGCCCAAGATGCGACCCTATCCTAAATGAACTCAAAGGTCCGACCAAGGATAGAAGCACATATTGAAGACGCTTTTGCAAGGTGGATATCATTACATCAACATTACATAATAGATGGGGATACATACAAAAGGTATACAATGCCACACGAATACAACATCATCTTAGATAAGAGCACCATCCGACTACGGATGAAACACAAACAGAAACTCAAACGACATCCACCCTGCTATCCCAGGTTGCCGACCTGGAACCTATCCCCTGATCGAAGAAGAAGCAGAAGAAGAACTCCAAAACAAGTAAACATCGCTCTCGCGTCATGATCATCGCATAACCTGTACCTGCAACTGTTGTTGTAGTAATCTATGAGCCACGAGGACTCAGCAATCCCATTACCGTGGGTATGAAGACTAGTAAAGCTTAATGGGAAAGGAAGCGGTAAAGTGGTTAGGTTGCAACAGCGAGTAAGCATGATATGGTGGCTAACATACGCAAATAAGAGCGAGAAGAGAATCAAAGGAACGGTCGTGAAGGTAGCAATGATCAAGAGGTGATCCTGAACTCCTACTTACGTCAAACATAACACAGAAACCGTGTTCACTTCCCGGACTCCGCCGAGAAGAGACCATCACGGCTACACACGCGGTTGATGCGTTTTAATTCGAATCTGGTGTCAAGTTATCTACAGCCGGACATTAAAAATTCCCATCTGCCACATAACTGCGGGCACGGCACTTGAAAGTTTATAACCCTGCAGGGGTGTCCCAACTTAGCCCATGATAAGCTCTCGCGATCAACGAAGGATATTCCTTCTCCCAGGAAGACCCGATCAGTCTCGGATTCCCGGTTTACAAGACATTTCGACAATGGTAAAACAAGACCAGCAAAGCCGCCCGATGCGCCGACAATCCCGATAGGAGCTGCACATATCTCGTTCTCAGGGCAACACCGGATAAGTCAAGCTACGACTAAAACCAGACCTCGAGTTTCCCCGAGGGGGCCCCGCAGGCTGCTCGGTTCGGACCAACACTTAGACAAGCACTGGCCCTGGGGGCTAAAATAAAGATGACCCTCGGGCTCCGAAAACCCAAGGGAAAAAGGGCTAGGTGAGGCAAATGGTAAAACCAAGGTTGGGCCTTGCTGGAGGAGTTTTATTCAAAGCGAACTGTCAAGGGGGTCCAATAAATCACCCAACCGCGTAAGGAATGCAAAATCCGGGAACATAACACCGGTATGACGGAAACTAGGGCGGCAAGAGTGGAACAAAACACCAGGCATAAGGCCGAGCCTTCCATCCTTCGTATATAGATGCATTAATAAAATAAGAGATATTGTTATATCCCAACATAATCATGTCCACCATGGAGCAATCTTCAACTTCACCTGCAACTAACAACGCTATAAGAGGGGCTGAGCAAAAGCGGTAACATAGCCAAACAACGATTTGCTAGGAAGGGTGTCAAAGGTTAGAGGTTCATGGCAATTTGGGGAGGCTTGAAGAACAAGGGATAGGTAGCACAGCATCGCGATAGAACGAAGCAACTAGCATAGCAATGATCGTAGTGAGATCCAGGGTAGCGGTCATCTTGCCTGAAATCCCACAAGGAAGAAGAACGAGTCCATGAAGAATATGAAGCCACGAAGACGAACCAAGCATAGACGAACGAATCCTCACGATCGCAACGAAACAGGAACTATCGAGAAGAAGCACACAACATGGTAAACACACCACACATAGACAAGACATGATGCACAACAAGCATGATGCACGACAAAGCTACATGAAGCTACTCATGGCAAGAGATGATGCAAACTAGAACAACACATCAAGGCAAGTTTAAATGAGGCCGGAAACAACATATAACAATTCCGGTAAGTCCTCATGCAAATTTAGAAATTGGTCCAGAACTGAATAAGCCTTAAGTTCATGTTTTTAAACAGAAAGTTGAGATGCACCAAGATGATCTACACGAGATTCTAGTCAAGTTACATATAAAGTTCATTTATTTCGGAGCTACGGCCTAGAAGATATGAGCAAAACAAGTTAAACATGGCATTGATGCAAAATGCATACAAACATCAAGAAAAACCTCAAAACCAGGATGCAACATGATAATATGAAACTTCATGCAAAATCAAGCAAGTTTCATATAGAGCACACCCAAAATTGAGCAACGGTTCAACACATACACACTATACAAGTTTAAAGGACAAGCTGTCCAAAACAGCAACTAGGCATCTAGCAAGCATCAAAACAATATGCTACAGCATCCCAACGTGAAAACAAAAGGCATGGACATAATGTACAGGTAATGCATGACAAAACATGAACACTGAGCTATCTCCAGAAATCACTACAACATGCTCAAAATGACATGGCAAGATTGTAAATAATATCAGTTTACAGACTTGGCAGAAATAACATCAGGTTGCAATGTTTAGAGCTATCAAACAACATGCTACAGGAACTTAACATGGCAAACAAAGGCATGGCATGAATCTACTAATTTCATATAACAAAAGTCCCTTACTGACCATGAGCCAAAAAGGATCAGAAGGTATGATGACAGCCATGTAAACATGGCAAGTTATATGACAGATTCATACATGGCAAAAATAGCAATAAGTAGGCATGTTGGTGAGATTGAACCACTCACCAAAGAGCAATACATGGCATGGAAAGGCAACCATACGTAAGAAGACATGTTTATGAAGCTACACATGGCAAGAGCAAGTTCATAGAATGCTTGGATCACTAACAACAATCATGGAAACATTGAACTTAATGTTAACAGGCTGACAGCAACATTATTTAGCAATTTGAGATCAAGATTGCAACAAGCTACAGTAGGCTATAAAATCAACCAGGGGCATGAATGGATAGCGCATGACATATGTAACAAGACATCCTTAGTGAACATCTCCAGATTATGCATATAATAACATGTAGCCGCAGGTTTACATAGCATCACAATATAACAGATTCAGCCTAGCAAAACAGCAACAGCAAGTACCGTACTTAACAAGCTTGATGCACTCAATACAAGAAACACAAAAATACATGGATGGCACCCCTGTAAAGATGGCATGATGTAGTACAAAACACATGTAGAGCTCATGCTCATAGGATGCACACATCAAATGCAACAAAAAATGACAAATCACCAAGTTATAGCAGTTTCAGCAGATTAACATCATATAGCACTCTTTCAACGATGATTAGGGCATCAAGATGACCTCAAACAAACATGGCACAATATAATGAAATGTAGATCATCTCCCAGCGAACATTTTGATATATTATGCATGCAAAACGGAGCTGTATGCACGGAGCTATGATGCGATGAACATGCTAACATAATGCAAAATTTTCAGGGACTAAGACAAAAATCACCTCCCGGGACAAAGTCAACGCGGGATGGCGGGATCCGGGACGGGGGCCCGGCCGCGTTTGGATCGGGAACCCGGTGGATCTCATCCCGATCCGCGGCAGATCTGACCGGAGGAGAGCTCCGGCAAGCTCTCCGGCGGGGGCACAATGCGGAGGAGGTCGGAGGAGGCGGCGAGGGGCGGCGGCGAAGGCCGGGCGTAGGGCGCGGGTCGGCGGGCGGCGCCGGTGGTCGGGGCGGTCGTGGCGGCGTCGGGCAGCGGGGAGGC
>NC_041381.1:543533760-543537614 GCF_002162155.2 Triticum dicoccoides | reverse complement strand
GCGGGAGTGGACATGTCCGGCGGCGCGAGGGGAGCGGGGCTAGGGTTCATCTGCGTGAAAAATGGAAGGGGAAGGCCTTTAAATAGGTAGAGGGAGCTAGGAGAGTCCAAATGGGGAGCGGTTTTCATCCACACAATCGTGATCGAACGACCGAGAGCATGGAGGGGGTTTGGATGGGCTAGTGGTCTGTGGTGAAGGGGTGCTGGGCTGCAAAGAGAAGGGGCTTTTGCGGTTACCCGGTTAACCGTTGGAGCATCAAACGACCTCCAAATGGAACGAAACTTGACAGGCGGTCTACCGGTGGTGTACCAAGGCCGCTTGGAAAACCTCGGTCCATTCCGAGAAAGTTTAACACCCGCTCACAACAAGAGACAAAAGGGGGCCGCGGGAGGACATAGGAGTGTCGGATTGCAAAATGGACAACGGGGAAAATGCTCAGATGCATGAGACAAACATGTATGCAAAATGAAATGCACATGATGACATGGCAATATGCAACACGCAAGCAAATGACATGGCAGTGACGGCGAATAACTGACAGACACCTGGCGCATCGAATCCGGGGCGTTACAGCGATGGAGCAAGTCGCCCCAAAGTTCGACCCATGGTCTTCTTGTCCGATCACCTTCAATCGCAGGGACCATCCTACCAGTATCCGTCATGGCTGTTCGGCCCCGCTGGTCCTCAACCCCATCATTGACGGATTCCACCTCACACGAGTCCTTATGGACGGTGGCAGCAGCCTGAACCTGCTCTATCAGGATACAGTGCGCAAAATGGGCATCGGTCCCTCAAGGATCAAACCCGCCAAAACCACCTTTAAAGGTGTCATACCAGGTGTAGAGGCCTGTTGCACGGGCTCAATCACACTGGAAGTAGTCTTCGGATCTCTAGACAGCTTCCAAAGCGAGGAGTTAATCTTCGATATTGTCCCCTTCTGTCGTGGCTATCACGCACTGGTCGGACGAACCGCATTTGCCAGATTCAATGCGGTACCGCATTACGCATACCTCAAGCTCAAGATGCCAGGACCTCGCTGGGTTATAACAGTCAATGGAAACACAGAGCGCTCCCTCCATACGGAGGAGCACACTGCGGTCCTCGCACCAGAAGTACAGAACATCCTTCTTAGGCAGACCCCCAATTCGGCAGTGAAATTCCTGGACACCACCAAGCGAGTGCGAAGTACTCCGCAAAAGGATCGTCTGGCACGTCCAAAGCTCGCCTAGCAATTCGGCCTCCGTCCTATTCCCAGTCAAGCGGTGAAATTTGTGCCACGCGTACATAATTACGCACTTAAAATACCATGGGCATAGACAGAGGCACAACTAGAATGCGGTCCACAATGCGGCTCAGCCGCCCCAGGATCCATATACCTTCACCCCTTTTCTTTCTTTCAGGTACTTATTTTCTAGAGGCTCTTCCGATAGCCTGATTATCGCATCCATCATGGGACGTAAACACCAAGGAGGCAAGGAGCTTTGACGTACAAGGGAATCCCTAGGTGGTCTCTGATAATGATCGCTATACCTGTTTTACATACCCACACGCAGCTCACTCTTGGTTAGGACATGTCAAATAGTCATATTTTGCCTATCGCACTACTTGTATACATACGCCTTGACGTATTATTCAAATAACAATGGAAAATAATGTACAGCCTCGGGTAATTATTACATTTCTTTATCTTTTTCCTTGACTATTTATTTATTACAAATTGCACCCATACATTTTGGTACGTTCAGCTCGCCAGGGGCTTCAGTGTACCCCATAACACGACAAGAAAACTCTGAACACTTTCGAAAGTGCGGCACCCCAAACTTATAGCATTATATGCATCAGCACCGAATCATGTCTTGGGTCAATAGTTGGGATTGCTCGGCTCCCATGTTTTGCTGCCTTATGTTCCGACATATCGGCTAAGGCGGCACAGGGAGAACTACTGCGATTGTGTCCCGGTTCTTCCGGATGAGCTCCTTAGTAGAGAAAGCCGAAAACTGACTGTCATGATGCGGCGAGAGCTGGTCGCTGTTCGAGAGGTCTCAAATCCTTAAAGTTATTTTCCTCTTTGGGCAAGGAATCGGCCTTTGTCCAATTTAGGCGTGAATAGCGCCGCAAGTTCAGCCTTCCGAATACCAGGGGCTATGCCAAATATTAGATTATAGAACTTCTATGGCTAACTGAGAGTGTTAAAGCTTTATAGTCCGATTTCCTTGTTCGTTGCGCTAAACACCTCCTTAAAGGACCCAAAAATTGGATAAAGAGTGTTTAAATTTATCCCGAACACCCCGATACTAGTTACATGGGGGCAGAAGTCGACGACTGCCCAACTCTCAGATTTTATAAACGGCCGCACAGAAGGTAAAATTTTAAATCAGCAAGCGTTATATTGCACAAAAGAACTTGTTTCATATTACAGGATAAAATGAGTGTGTTCACTCTGCACTTTTCTCCGCCATAAGGCGGGAGCCCTTCAGGACACTATTGTAATACTTTTGGGGGTGGAGATACTCCTTGCCCTTCGGCGGCCCTTCGGTCATCAGCTCTCGGCATCCATCTTCGCCCAGTGCACTTTTGCGCGGGCGAAGGCCATTCGTGCACCTTCAATGAAAACTGACCGCTTTATAACTTCAAGCCGCGGGTAGGCACTCACAAGCCGCTTTACTAGGCCGAAGTAGCTGTTGGGCAGAGGCTCGACAGGACACAACCGGACTATGAGGTCCTTCATGGCCAGTTCAGCCGCCTTGTGCCGTTCGACCAGTTGCTTCAGCTGGTCGCTCAAGGGCATCGGGTGTTTGGTCCCAATATACTGAGACTAGAACAACTTCTCCGTCGAGCTCCCTTCTTTGGCTCGGTAGAACTCTGCGGCATCCGATATGCTGCGCGGTAGATCTGCGAACGCTCCTGGAGAGCTCCAAATTCGGGTAAGTAAAAGAAAAGTCTCCTTCACATGCTTGCTTTGCATAATGAATGCCTTACCGGCCGCAATCTTCTTGGCCACCTAAATCTCCTGGAGGGCCTTTTGGGATTCGGCTTTGGCGTCTCGCACGCTCTAGAGGGCCTTCGCAAGCTTGGGCTCTTGCGTCTTAGAGTCACGCTCCAAGGACTCGTATTTTCGGGTGAAATCCTGGAGTGTTGCTGGACCTCGTTGACCCAGGCCTCTTGCTTCTCGTGTTCGGTGTGCTCCCTGGCCGCTTTCTCTTAGGCCTCAGTCAGCGCCGTCTTAAGGGCCGCCACTTCGGTCGTGGCCCCGAGTAAAGTTCATGACGCTTTCATCAGCAAAAACCATTTTTCCTTTTCAAACATATAGACAGGGTATTGTGTCCCTTTGTTTTCCTCGAGCTACCTCTTCACGAGGCCGAGCTCCCCATCGGTCTGCTCCAGGTCCTGCTTCAGTCCAGAGACCTCCGCAGTACAAGCGGCAGCGGCCAGTAGTGATGCCTGCTTATTCACATAGACATCTTCTGTTAGACTCCTGCTGATGTTATTTGATCCTCTGTTCGGCCTTTCTTTCCGAAAACCAAACAGAGCATCAGGGGCTACTTTCTATACTGTGATATTTTCTTACAATTTTATTACCTCAAAGCCTATTAGGAGGCCGGCGCATGCTTCGGTCAATCCGCTTTTAGCGGACCGAACCTTCTCAATCACCGTACTCATAATGGTACGGTGTTCTTCATCAACGGAAGCACCGCGAAGCGCTTCCAGCAAGTTGTCCGATGCCTCTAGATGGACAGAGGTCTTCGGCACAGGCGGCTCTCCCCCCTTAGAGAGAGGCTACCTGCCTTAATTTAGAACCACTAGGGGTTTCGGAGCCATATCCGGCTGGGGGCCAAACTTGCTGCGGCCCCCGT
>NC_041381.1:543518014-543533478 GCF_002162155.2 Triticum dicoccoides | reverse complement strand
GGCGACTGGGATCTCGCCTGGGGGCATCTCCAGAACTATCTCCCCTTAGTCCGTTATCCTCTGAGACAACACCTCTGTGTCGTCCGCGGGCCTGGGGGAGGAGGCTGTCGGGAGTGAATCGTTGTTCACCGTCGACGAGCCTAGAGACCCCTCCGAAGACGATACGTCGATGTGGGATTTGGCCGGACTGTATATGCATGTTTGGCATGATAAGAAGCAATAAAGCAAAACATACCAGAAATATTATAGTGTTCGGATACATATGACTTAGCCGGGGGCTTGTCCCTGGGCAACCACTCCTCGCCGCTGTAGGTGGCTGTGGTGGAGCGGTCCGGAAGGAAGTACTTTCCTTTCTTGGACACTTCGGCCTCTCCAGACAGGGCGGCCTTCCTTTTCTTCTCCCCCCGGTTGGGGGGAGGGGTTTCCTCTTCCTCCTCCTTGTCTTCATTGGAGGAGCGCGTCTCGGTGTCTTCAGATGTCACGTCCGATGCCACCTTGCACCGGAGACCTTTCTTGGTCCTCGTGGCCTTCTTCTTGGCCTTCTTCTCCAGCACCTCATAGGGCGACGGAAACAGCATCTTCGTTAAGAGAGGCGATGCTTGATCTTCGGGTAGTGGAGCCGGATAGTCAATCCGCTCCGCTATCGCGACCCAGTCCTATTGAATCAGCATGGAGGCTTAGATTCCTCCCGTGAATGAGCTGGTAAAAGGCATATCTTGCAAAATGTAAAAACTCACTGGATGCGGTTGGAGTTTCGTGCTGAGTCCGCAATCTTCGGTTATGGGTGGGGGGACCTCGGTGCCCTTGAAGAGCACCTTCCAGACGTCCTCGTGCGTTGTATCGAAGAGTTCTTGCAGCATCTGGTGTTCGGCCGGGTCGAACTCCCAGAAATTATAGGCCCGTCTCTGACACGGAAGGATTCGGCGGATGAGCATAACCTGGACCACGTTGACAAGCTTGATTTTCTTGCCTATCATATTATGGACGCAGGTCTGGAGTCCGGTCAGCTCCACCGCTGAGCCCCAGGCTAAGCACTTCTCTTTCCAGGAGGTGAGCCGCATGGGGACGCCAGATCAAAATTCGGGGGTCGCTGCCCAGTTGGTGTCGCGCGGCTCGGTTTTGTAGAACCAACCCGATTGCCACCCCTTCATGGTCTCCACATAGGAGCCTTCAGGCCAAGTGACATTGGGTATCTTGCCCACCATGGCACCCCAGCACTCCGCTTGCTGGCCGCCCACCACCTTTGGATTCACGTTGAAGGTCTTCAGCCATAGGCCAAAGTGGGGCGTAATGTGGAGGAAGGCCTCGCACACGACGATAAACGCGATATGTTGAGGATGAAGTTGGGGGCCAGATCATGGAAGTCCAGCCCGTAGTAGAACATAAGCCCGCGGACAAATGGGCGGAGGGGGAATCCTAGTCCGCGGACGAAGTGTGAGAGGAAGACTACCCTTTCATGGGGTTTCGGGGTAGGGATGATCTGCCCTTCGTCCGGAAGCCGATGCGCGATGTTCACGGACAGGTATCTGGCCTCCCGAAGCTTCATGATGTCCCCCTCCGTGACAGAGGAGGCCAACCACTTACCTCCCGCTCCGTACATGCTTGGAATGGCTTTGTGGAGAGGGTGAAAGCTTGGGCGATGGAGCTCGAGAATGGATGAGCAGAGGAAGAAGAAGGCGTGGGTGAAAAAGGACTCATGTGAGGTGGAATCCATCAATGATGGGGTCGAGGACTAGCGCGGCCGAACCGCCATGATGGGTACTGGTCGGATGGTCCTTGCGATTGAAAGTGATCAGACAAGAAGACCATGGGTTGAACTTTGGGGCGACTGGCTCCATCGCGTAGACGTCCCTTAGTGCGTACTTATGTTCCCGCTTGGGAATATGGGTTGCATATATCATATTTACCATTTTTACTTGGGGAGGAAATTACTTCTGTCCTCCTGTGTTCGGCAGCCGGGCCTCCTCGTCGTCATCACTATGCGGCCCCTTTTCCTTGTTTTCGGCATTCAACTTGCCAGCCTGTTTGAACACCCAACATTCTCTGTTGGTGTGGTTGGCTGGTTTACCGGGTGTGCCGTGAATTTGACATGAGCGATTGAGTATGCGGTCTAGACTGGACGGGCCTGGGTTGTTTCTTTTGAATGCCTTTTTCCGCTGACTGGACTTGGAGCCACTGAATCTGGCATTGATGGCCGTGTCTTCGGCGTTATCGCCATTATTGTGACGCTTGTGTCTGTTGCGTTGGGGCTTGCCGTTGCTATCTCTGGCATCTGAGGTGCCAGCATTTCTTGATGTGTTGTTGCTACAAGGTAGCCAGCTATCCTCGCCCACACAAAAGCGGGTCATAAGTGTCGTGAGGGCTGCCTTGGACGTCGGCTTCTCTTGGCCGAGGTGTCGGGCAAGCCACTTGTCACAGATGTTAAGCTTAAAGGCCGCTAGGGCTTCGGCATCCGGACAATCGACAATTTGGTTCTTTTTAGTTAGGAACCGAGTCTAAAATTTCCTGGCTGACTCCCCAGGCTGTTGGGTTATGTGACTTAAATAATCAGCATCCAGTGGTCACACATAAGTGCCCTGGAAGTTATCCAGGAATGCGTCTTCCAGGTTCTCCTAGCTTCCAATGGAGTTTGCCGGCAAACTATTCAGCCAATGCCGAGCCGGTCCCTTGAATTTTAGTGGGAGGTACTTGATGGCATGTAGATCATCCCCACGGGCCATGTGAATGTGGAGAAGGAAATCTTCTATCCATACCGCGGGGTCTGTTGTTCCATCGTAGGGCTTGATATTCATGGGCTTAAACCCTTTTGGGAATTCGTGCTCCATTACTTCGTCAGTGAAGCATAGGGTGTGTGTGGTGCCTCTATGCCGGGCTACATCACGACGCACTTCAAATGAGTCTGATCTGTTGTATTTGGCCCGGCTGGATTTGTATTTAGTATATCCGACATGGCGGTCATCATCACGCGTTGGGGCGCGCCCCCGTGATCCATAGATCGATCTTGACTGTCCTGCTTTGTTTTTCGATTCGTCTCGCAGGTCATGCATGTAGCCCCGGGCCTTTGTATTTTTGTTTGTTTGGTGATGGGGTGCGAGCTGGTGTTCGGTTTGATATGCCGCTTTGTCTCGGCCACGAGGTGGCCGGTCAGCCGCATCCTGCGCTAGTAGTGTAGGCTCTAGTGCCTCCTCCTCGAATTGAGGTAACAACCTGCGCTTCGGGTAACTTTTGGTTGGGCACTCGAGTCCGTATTCCTCGGCTGCCAGGACCTCAGTCCATCTATCATTTAGCAGATCTTGATCAGCTTGAAGCTGCTACTGCTGTTTCTTCAGGCTTTTTGCAATTTCTATAAGCCGGTGCTTGAAGCGCTCCTACTCGACGGGATCCTCCGGCACGATAAATTCTTCATCGCCGAGGCTCACCTCGTCTTTGGAGAGACGAATGTAATTGTCGTCCTCCGAGTCTCCATCCATTGCCTATTCATTAGGGATAGCTTGCCATCCTCCGGTCCAGCATGCTCAGTGCTTGGCTGGGCGGGATTGTTTTCGTCTTCGGCATCCTCCGGAGTGCTATGGTCTCTTGTGCCAGTATCGCTATTTTTGCTATGGTGGGGCTTGGAGCAGCGCCGCTGATGCCGACACTTAGATTGCTTCTCAAGGGGATTATCCTCTGTTGCCTCATCGCCATTGCTTTCTTTAGGTGTGTCAACCATATATATATATATATATATATATATATATATATATATATATATATATATATCATATGATGAGGTGGCTGTCCAGCGCCCCGTGGGTGGTGGTTCCTGTTCTTCTCCGGCATCGTCGTCCATACCGTCGATGTCTTCAGAGTCGAAATCAAGCATGTCGCTTAAGTCGTCGACAGTGGCTATTAAGTGGGTGGTGGGTGGGAAACGAATTTCTTTGTCGTCCGCTTCCCACTCAAGCCGGACATAGTTCAGCCAAGAGTCTCCTGACAGGGAGAGAGATTTCAATGAGTTTAGCACCTCACCCAAGGGTGAGTGCTGAAAGATATCCGTGGAGGTAAACTCCATGATCGGTTCCCAATCAGGTTCGATAGGCACGGATGCGCGCGGTTCGGAGCCTATGGCCTGACACAAGTCCGAGGGTCCGATGACACAAACTTCATTGGAAGCGAAGTCTGTGTTCGGCTCTATAGCCAATGAGTGTGCGGCCTCCGTGGCGGGGTCTATCCACCCGTCCTCGGACGGCACGATCTGCTCCAGATCTAAGGCCAGGGCAGCTGCAGGTGCATTCTCCTGAACACCGTCCGATGGGAGATCTAAGCCATGCTCATCGGGACTGTACGGTGCACCTGTCATGGGCTCGAATCCATCAAAGATCAAGTCTCCGCGGATGTCAGCCGTGTAGTTCAGGCTTCCAAACCTGACCTGATGGCCAGGGGCGTAGCTATCGATTTGCTCCAGATGGCCAAGCGAGTTGCCCGCAGTGCGAAGCCGCCGAATACGAAGATCTGTCCAGGGAGGAAAAACTCACCCTGGATCGCATTATTGCGGCTGATTGAAGGAGCCATCCAGCCTTGCCGTGATGACAGAGTGGAACTCTCAATGAAAGCACCAATGTCGGTGTCAAAACTGGCAGATCTCCGGTAGGGGGTCCCAAACTGTGCGTCCACGGCTAATGGTAACCGGAGGCGAGGGACACAATGTTTACCCAGGTTCGGGCCGTCTCTATGGAGGTAATACCCTACTTCCTGCTTGATTGATCTTGATAATATGAGTATTACAAGAGTTGATCTACCACGAGATCGTAGAGGCTAAATCCTAGAAGCTAGCCTGTGATTATGATTGTTCTTGTCCTACGGACTAAACCCTCCGGTTTATATAGACACCGGAGGGGGCTAGGGTTACACAGAGTCGGTTGCAGAGAAGAATGTCTACATATCCGAATTGCCAAGCTTGCCTTCCACGCAAAGGAGAGTCCCACCCGAACACGGGACAAAGTCTTCAATCTTGTATCTTCATAGTCCAACAGTCCAGCATAAGCATATAGTCCGGCTGTCTGAGGACCCCCTAATCCAGGACTCCCTCAGCGGCTCTCATCAAATACGCCGACTCTGACAATACTAAGGATCTGTGGTCCGATGAGGATAATTCCAACAAGGGGAAGAAGAACGACAACAAGAAAGGGCAGCAGCCAAGCATGGCAGGGCACGACCAGGGTGGTAACGGTAAACGCAAGCAACCTGACGGTGGGTGAGATTTTGTGGCCAATACTAGTACACAGAATAACGGTCAATGCAGAAAGGGAAAACCACAACCTTGGGTTGGAGGGCCACAGTTCAACTTGGAGGCGATGCTGAACCAAGCTTGCCCAAAGCATAGTTATCCAGATAGGCCGTTGTCAGATTTCGGGTTCCGGCAGACCCTCAAGGTTCAAACTCTAGGGTGCACGCAGAGATCACACCTCCCGCCTACCCACGTCTCGTCGCCTCGCAAGGATCTAAACTACACGAAGAACAACACAAGGGACACAAGATTTATACTGGTTCAGGCCACCATTGTGGTATAATACCCTACTCCAGTTTGTAGTGTGGTGGATTGCCTCAGGGGATGATGATGAACAGTACAAGGAAGAACAGCCTCGCAAGGGGCTATTCTTGGCTGGTGCGATGAACTGCTTGGGTGAGTTCAGTCGCCTCTCTCTCTCTCTCTTGTCTACACAAAATCCTTCCTCTCTCTCTCTCTCTCTCGATCATCCCCCCTTTTCCCCACTCTGCGGTGGCTAGCTCTATTTATAGAGGGAGGCCCTGGGCCTCTTCCCAAATATTGAGCGGGAAGGGCGCCAACAATTGGCCATTTTGAAGGGGAACATCTAGTACACTTATCCTGACTAAAGGCGGTCCTCGCCTGCCAAAGACCCTGACGGTGACGCCAGCTTGGGCTCCACGATGACCTCCATCCTGCCGTCCTGCTGGTCTTGGTCTTGTTGCACCGAAATGGCTGCCTTTGCTTGATACCCTTGCCTGCGCTTGCCACCTTTGCACCAAAGAGGAAACAGGGACTCTGCGCAGGCCGGCGCCCGCCTGGCCTCGGTCGTCATGGCTTGCGTCATGGGCACCTCATGAGGTACCCCGCCTTGATCTCTCCGCCTCCTCACGAGCCAGCCTGACGAGGCTGTCCCCGAGGAAGCCTCCTGTCGTCCGCCCCGCGAGGCTTGGCCCCTTGCAAGGGTCTTGAAAATGTGTTGATGAAGATGGGCCGCACAAGGCCACTCCCTGAGCCACGACGCAGGCCGCAGGCAGGCAAGTCTGGGTACCACCGTTCCCAGAACGCCGACAGTAGCCCCCGGGCCCAAGGCGCGCCCGGACTTGACTTAGAAAAGAAGCGAAGGGGCAAGTGAGAAGCGCCGCGGGCCCCAACAGCCTGCGGCCTTGGGCATCGCATGGTCGTTGATTGGACGTGGGCGTCCTGGCTCCCCCACGACGCCTCCGCAACTGGACGAATTGACAAGTCCCTGCATGCAAAACGGGTCATGATTACCTGTGATCGTGGAGGCCGGCGGTTGGCCTCCCCCGGCTATATGTACGGAACGGCGCAAGCCTTTCCAGTCCATCTCTTCCTGCTACTCTCCATCTTCTTCTTTGTCCTCGCTCAGTCCTACGCCAATGGCACCAATCCGTCGGTTTTCTGTCGAAGAGAAGGGGAAGGCCCCCCGAGAGGGTCCTGTCCCGCTTCCTCCGAAGAAACGGCTCGTCCCTTGCCCCAGAGAAGGGGGTGCTTGGCAGGAGGTGTCGAGGCCATGGTTTGAGCGGCCGCTGCCTGGATTCCCATTGCCCTTGTACGCCCGGATCGAGGGTCCTGAATGCGCAGGCGCCGAGCGGCACCGCCAGAGGCGCCGTCGCCACCAGCGGATCACCGCGGTGCGCGTCGTTCCTCCTAAAGTTCACACTGAGGGCTCCTCTCACGAGCTCGTGCTTCATGCCGCCATGCCTCCTCGGTCTTGGATTTGCCTCCCTCCATCCTTCGCCTTCGAGATCCCACCGAGGGGGCCTATCGAGCTTTGGCTGCAGCATGCTGACTGCAGTACCCCTGCGACCGGAGCGGAGGTCGAGGTCGTCGCTCCGGGCAAGATCTACATGACCCGTGGCTGGGGCGAGATCGCCCGGGTCTGCAGGACGGGTGGCACCCTCGTAATCCACCTCGAGTACGACGGCGCCTCCCTGATGTTCTTCAAGGTCTTCGACACGGAGGGACGCCGGCTGGAGTGCTGCCCTGAGAAAGGCGGCTGGGGCCCTGCCGTGGCGAGGACTAGGCTCACCAATCGCTCCCCCAGCAGCTCCTCAGGCAGCAGAGGTGTTGGAGGATCCAGCGACTCCGCCGAGCTCTTCGCGACTCCGGAGACGAGCGACGACAGCTACGAGCCCCCGAGCTTGCGTCTGTCTCGGAGCAGGGCGGGCTCGTCAGGCCGCCGTCGCCACTGATCTGTATGGGGTTGGCGCCAGTGCCTGACGGCCCACTGTTGATGATGGCGTCTCTAGCAGAGGCGCATGTAGTTAGCACTCTTTAGGATTTGCTCCTTTTTGTTCCCTGCGAGGATCGAAGAACACACCCCGTGGGGGTTTGTAAGGTGCATGCAGTTCCATTTGTTAACATGATCCTTATCGTGAAGCGGTGTGAGATGCTCGCCCGTCTTATCTTAGTTCCTCCTTTCGAACCTCGCGAGGACTTGACACTCTGCGCTGACAGGTCCCGGTCCCAAGGCAGGCTTCAGCCGTTGCTGGTATGCCAGGTCGCGATGTTGTGGTCAAGGCCAGGAGGTGAGCGGCCCGGGGTCCAGTAAGATCCCCTGAGTCACGATGCTCAGGAGGTCCCCTTTAGCGCTCAAGCAGCCATCGTTCGGTGAGAAAGGAGTGCGACGTTGCCAAAACGGGATTGCATTAGGTGCAAGGTCGGTGCTGCGATAGCTAGTATTTCGGAGGATGACTTATCTCAGGGGTCAGAAGCCACTCCTTGGCGCGGCACCGGGCCCGCGCATTGGCAGCTGAGGAGTTGCCTGGCGAGGTCCCCACGTGCCTCTTCCCTCTCGCCTTTGCTCCCCTTCATGCTCTACGTCCTCAGGTCCCGGCCCTCGAGCGAGCTCAGAAGTCGTTGGTATGCCAGGTCGTGATGCCGTGGACAAGGCCAGGAGGTGAGGGCTGGAGAGCCAGTAAGAGTCCATGAGTCGCGATGCTCAGGTACCCCCCTTTAATGTGCAAGCGGTTCGCACGGACGAGAGCGAAGGAGACGCTGCGAAGGCCTCGCCCGACGCTGATCCTTAAAGTGATCCTGCTAGTTCATCACAAAAAAAGCGAGAGTTTGCCGTTACAATTGCCGGCCAGCTGCTGGTTGCTCCGAGAGGGTGACGAGGCACTGAAGGCTTGGTGAGGTGGCGCCCTGCGGGGTTGCCGCGGCCAGAGCTCAGCCATTCAGGTTTGTCGATGTTGCAGGGGCGGACCCATGCGCAAGCATCATGCCGTTAGGGAGCAGTTCCATCAGTTGGTGTCAATCGAGTGGGTGATTAAGTCAAGCACGTTAATCATGAAGGAGCAAATCCATTTAGATAGGCGCAGAAAAAGGAGAACACCGCTGGGTCGGGCCCGAGCGACTTTGTGGATGATGCAGCTCGAGGGGCGCCCCCAATAAAGTAAGCTAAAACATGAACCAAAAGGATACATGCTGTAGGGACGGACCCATGCAGCCTGGGAATGATGCAGCCCTGGGGGGCGCTCCTAGCTGAAAATGAAGCTCGAAGGATGTCACCTGATGATGTTGAAGATGAAGGGATCCTAAGGTAGTGGTCGGCGTGCGCTGCAGAAGCCGATCTTCATGAGCCCCCAGGCCCAGGAGCATCGAGAGGCTCCGGAGGCGCTGGCGGCTCCTTGCGGACGCACAGCAGCCGCGTTCGGCAGGCCGTAAGGCATACGAACATAGCTTTGGGGTGGACCTTCGCAGTGTCCCACGCGTGAGGGCCAGAGGCGCTCATGAGAGGCAGCTCAGTTGAGTCCTGGTATGTCGATGCAGACGCGCAGCCCACCATCCTCGCCTGGATGGGGAGCTACGGCGGGTAAGTGGTGGCTGCCAATCATGCCTCTTGACTCCTGCAGCTCCTGAATGATCTCGCTGACGAACTCCCGAGGGTTTGGCCCTCCTTGACTTGCTCCTTCCTGAGGGAAAAGTGCGTTGAAGAACGCCCCCAAGTGGTGCCTGAGCGCCTCCCTCGTGATCCTAGCAAAGTCGATGGCCCTCCAGGAGAGAGCCCCCGAGCCTTGCTCGAGGATGGCGCCGGGCGCACCTTCCTATGCGATAGAAGGAGGCGCCCCATGAACAGGCACGGATCCTGAGGGGCCTGCCTCCCGAGGGGTCGGACCAGGCGATGTCTTCTTCTTCTTCTTCTTCTAAGGGGCAGCCTCGGGAAGCCTTCGGCTCCTGTGATCTGGGTCTTCAATCGACGCGGCTTGAAAAGCACGTTCCAGAGAACACACAACGTCTCTCTCTTCACAAGGCACCGTGATGACTCCGCCACTTCCTGCCATCTTGAGGACATTGTAGCCGTGATGAGTCACGGCCATGAACCTGGCCAGGGTTGGGTACCCGAGGATGGCATTGTATGGCAGGCGAATGTGCGCGACGTCAAAGTCAATGAGCTCGGTGCGGTAGTTTTCGCGCTTCCCAAAGGTAAAAGGAAGGTGGACCTGCCCTATCGGAACCTTGGAACCATCAGTGACTCCTGAGAAAGGCTTGGTTGGCTGCAACTGATTGTATGGCACTTGGAGATTGTTGAACGTCTCGACGGATAGGACATTGAGCCCTGCTCCACCATCGATGAGGGTGCTGGTGACTTGCACATTGCTGACGATTGGGGAACAAAGCATCGGGAGGACTCCGGCTGTGGCTGCGCACTTGAGCTGATCCGCTGAGCTAAACGTGATGGCGCACACTGACCACCTAAGAGGGCATGTGGCCTCAAGCTTGGGGACTGCATTCACTTCGCGAGCAAACTGCTTGAAGATGCGCTGAGAGGCTGGGGCCTGAGCGCCGCCCAAGATGCAAGTGATTGTGTGCGGCTCCTGGAAGCCTCCAGCCCCCTCGTCCTGATGATGGTCTTCATTCCACCTCGGCTGTGGGGGCAGAGGAGGGAGGCCTGCATTGCCCTGTGGGCGATCCTCGCGAGGCTGATCCCTCCAACCTCCCTCGTGAAGCGGGTCCCTCCAACCTCCCTCGCGAGGCTGGTCCTGCCAGCGGTCCTCGCAAGGTCGGTCACGCCACCCTTGGCGAGGGCCATGGTCTTCCCATCGTCCTCCACCTCTTCCTCCTCCTCGGCCATAGCCCCGGTCGCTGCGCTCGGGGCGTCAGCCGGCACGCACGTCCCGCACGGGCCTCATCTCTTGGCATTCGTTGGTGTTGTGGGTGTGGAGGTCGTGGTACACGCAATACCGGCTGCCCTTGGATGACTCATGCTGATCCCTGCCTCGCTTGGTGTCCGGCTCTGCTGCAAGCATGACAGCCCCCTGCGCTTCACGTCCTTGACCTTGGGATTCTTCTCTTTTGGGTCGGCAGCTGGCAGCTCAAGGAGGGAAAGGCGCCCTTCCTCGGCCCTAGCGCACTTGGTCGCCAAATTGGACAGCTCCAGGGAGGTGCATAGGTCCTCATGGATCGCAAGCTCCTCCTTCATGTTGACGTCACGCACGCCGTCGGAGAAGGCTGAGATGATGGCCTCCGCAGACACCCTAGGGATCTTAAGGCGAGAGCTGTTGAAACGCTGGATGAACTTCTGCAGGGTTTCTCCCGGCTGCTGCTTGATGCGGCGCAAGTCGCTCATGGCCGGGGGCCGATCGCGGGTGCCCTGGAAGTTGGCGATGAATCGGGTGCACATCTCCTCCCAGGAGGAGATCGTGCCAAGAGCCAGGTTCAGGAGCCAGGTGCGGGCACCGTCCTTGAGCGCCATGGGGAACCAGTTCACCATGACCTTCTCGTCCCCGTTGGCGGCTTGGATGCCCAGCTCATAGAGCTGGAGGAACTCCACAGGGTCAGCCGTGCCATCGTAGCGTGGGGGCAGATCTGGCTTTAACTTTCCCGGCCAGGCCACACTGCGCAGCTCGGTGGTGAAGGCACTGCAGCCTGCGGTGGCCGCGGGAGGCCTTTGGTGACAGAGAGCTTGATCTTGGAAGTCTCCGTGCGCTACCGCCAGGAGCAGTGCGGGGTCTTGGCGTGCTGGAGCAGGAGCGCGTTCATGCCCGGCCAGTGCGGGGAGCACACGGGCAGCTTCTTGGGGGCAAGGGATGTCTTGGTAGCTCTTCTCTTGCTGTGATGGCGCCGGACGGAGTGGGTTCAGCCCAGGGGCCACGCGCCTTGGGGCCAAGGCGCCTTCTTGAGGGGGAGGCGGCTGAGGAGCCCTCGGACCTTCGTCGCCCGTGCAGGGGCGGCGCGATGCAGCGAGTGGGACGGCGCAGGGGAGCCCCTAGTGGCGCTGACGAGCTCGATGATGCGGGCGAGCCACTCGTTGTAGAGGTCGTCGATGGGACGGTAGTGCAGGAGCTCCCGCGCTAGGAGCAGCGCGGCGTGCGCGTCCGCAGGAGCGCAACGGGCGTGGGACGAGGAACCGGCTGGAGTCAGCGACGGGGTGGCGGTGCGGCCTTCTCACCACACCAAAGGATGCAGGGACGATGCCTGCTACTCGTTCCCCGTCGGGCCGGTGGCGGCGTTGATGGCAGGCGACGGGGAACGTCGGGGGAGCCTGCCGACGGGGGCCGTCTGGGCGACACGAGTGGCGAGAGCGGCCCGACGCTCGACGCCGGCTCGACGAGCGTCTGACATGGATGCGACGGGACAGCGAAACACGAGGCAACGGAAGGCGGATTCCGGCGCACCCCTACCTAGCGCGCCAAATGTCGGAATTCGGGTTCCGGCAGAACCTCAAGGTTCGAATTCTGGGGTGCACGCGGAGATTACAGCTCCCGCCTACCCACGTCTTGTCGCCTCGCAAGGATCTAAACTACACAAAGAACAACACAGGGGACACGAGATTTCTACTGGTTCAGGCCACCATTGTGGTGTAATACCCTACTCCAGTTTGTGGTGTGGTGGATTGCCTCTGGGGCTGATGATGAACAGTACAAGGAAGAACAACCTCGCGAGGGGCTGTTCTTGGCTGGTGCGATGAACTGCTTAGGTGAGTTCAGTCGCCTCTCTTTCTCTCTCTTGTCTACCCAAAATCCTTCCTCTCTCTCTCTCTCGATCATCCCCCCTTTTCCCCACTCTGCGGTGGCTAGCTCTATTTATAGAGGGAGGACCTGGGACTCTTCCCAAATATTGAGCGGGAAGGGCGCCAACAATTGGCCATTTTGAAGGGGAACATCTAGTACACTTATCTTGATTAAAGTCGTTCCTCGCCTGCCAAAGACCCTGACGGTGATGCCGGCTCGGGCTCTACGATGACCTCCATTCTGCCGTCCTGCTCTTGGTCTTGTTGCACCGAAATGGTTGCCTTTGCTTGATACCCTTACCTGCGCTTGCCCCCTTTGCACCAAAGAGGAAACAAGGACTCTGCGCAGGCCGGCGCCCGCCTGGCCTCGATCGTCATGCTTGCATCATGGGCACCTCATGAGGTACCCCGCCTTGATCTCTCCGCCTCCTCACGAGCTAGCCTGACGAGCCTGTGCCCGAGGAAGCCTCCTGCCGTCCGCCCCGTGAGGCTTGGCCCCTCGCGAGGGTCTTGAGCATGTGTTGATGAAGATGGGCCGCACTGGGCCACTCCCTGAGCCACGCCGCAGGCCGTAGGCAGGCAAGTCTGGGTACCCCCATTCCCAGAATGCCGACAGCCATCGACTCACTTGTGGAAATATTGTTTCATCATGAAGGAGTATAAGATTTTCAGCTTTCATCAGTACCACCATAATAATAATGGCCCACACGACGGTTCAAGATCCATCTCGCACGGACCCAACTTTGGGGGTGGTGGCTCAAGTTCCGGATTTCAAGGTCAGGGCAATCAGGGCGGTTTTAACCAGCAACCCAACTAAGGCAATCAGCAATAATAGTTAGGGTACCCGAGTAATCCAAAGCAGCTTAATAGCGGCTAATATCACATTTTCACCACAAGCCTATGCAAGCGAGATCAGAAGGTTCATAAACAAGCGGTAAGTACATTTGAGCTAGCTGTACCTCGATACTTATGCTGGTTAGAGTAGCCAATTGTTTGGAGTCGAGAGGATCACCCGCCCTGGGTTGAAAATCCGGGTCAACTGGCTTTGGTGGTAGCCTCTCAGGTTGGGGGCTAAAAGTTCACTAAGGTGCTTATGGATGGAGGCAGTAGCATCAATATCCTCTATTATGACACTTTTTGCCATATGAATTTGACAGACAAAGATCTTAGGCCGTCCTCTATAGTCTTTCATGGTGTGGTGCCTGGTAAGTCGACATACCCAGTGGGAAAGATAGCCTTGGAAGTGGCTTTTGGCAATGAGCATGATTACAGGGCTGAGACATTGATCTTTGAAGTGGTCAAGATCAAAAGCCCCTATCACGCTCTGTTAGGATGGCTGGCTTATGCCATGTTTATGGCACGGCCTTGTTATGTGTATCTACAGCTTAAGATGCCGAGTCGCAAGGGTACCATCACGGTACATGGTGACAGGAAGATACCCTTGGAATGTGAAGAGGGCGATGCTGCTTATGCCAAATATGCCTATGCAACGGAGGAACTGAAGTTTTATACAGATAATGTTGACCCGACGGATATGACCCCCTTGAAGAAACCAACCACAGAGCATGACCCTATGCTGAAGTTTAAGTCGGCAGACGACACCAAATAGGCTGACCTCGTCCCTGGCGACTCATCCAAATAGTTCACTATCAGTGCCAATATGGATCCAAAATAGGAAAGGGCGCTCATCGAGTTCATCCATGAGAATTGGGACATCTTTCCATGGAGGCCTTTAGACATGCTGGGTGTACCCAGAGAACTCGCTGAGCACAATCTCAATATCGATCCCAAGTTTAAACTAGTCAAGCAATTCCTCTGTTTTAATGAGGAGAAACGTAAGGCCATCGGAGAAGAGGTGGCCCGGCTCTTAGCAACCGGTTTCATCATTGAAGTTTTTCACCCCGAGTGGTTAGCTAAACCGGTGCTAGTGAGGGAGTCCTGGATTAGGGGGTCCTGGGACAGCCGGACTATGTACTTATGCCGGACTGTTGGACTATGAAGATACTAGATTGAAGACTTCGTCCCGTGTCCGAGTGGGACTCTCCTTTGCGTGGAAGGCAATCTTGGCAATTCGGATATGTAGATTTCCTTCTCTGTAACCGGCTCTGTGTAGCCCTAGCCCCTCTAGTGTCGATATAAACCGGAGGGTTTAGTCCGTACGACAAGGACAATCACAATCATAGGCCAGCTTATAGGGTTTAGCCTCTATGATCTCGTGGTAGATCACTCTTGTAATACTCATATCATCAACATCAATCAAGCAGGAAGTAGGATATTACCTCCATAGAGAGGGCCCAAACCTGGGTAAACATTGTGTCCCCCGTCTCCTGTTACCATTAGCCATAGACGCATAGTTCGGGACCCCCTACCCGAGATCCGCCGGTTTTGACACCGACATTGGTGCTTTCATTGAGAGTTCCACTGTGTCATCACGGTAGGGCTTGATGGCTCCTTCAATCATCCGCAACAATGCGATCCAGGGTGAGGTTTTCCTCCCCGGACAGATCTTCGTATTCGGCGGCTTCGCACTGCGGGCTGACTCGCTTGGCCATGTGGAGCAGATTGATAGCTACGCCCCTGGTCATCAGGTCAGGTTTGGAAGCCTGAACTACACTGCCGACATCCGCGGAGACTTGATCTTCGATGGATTCAAGCCGAGGATAGGTGTGCCATAACGTCACAACGAGCATGACTTAGATCTGCCATCGGACGGTGCTTAGGAGAATGCACCTGCAGCTGCCCTGGCCTTAGATCAGGAGCAGATCGTGCCATCCGAGGATGGGTGGATAGACCCCGCCACGGAGGCCGCACACTCATCGGCTATAGAGCCGAACACAGACTTCGCCCTCGATGAGGTCTGTGTCATCGGACCCTCAGACTCATCCCCGGCCATAGGCTTCGAACCGCGCGCATCCATGCCTATCGAACCTGATTGGGCACCGATCGTGGAGTTTACCTATGTGGGTATCTTTCAGCACTCGCCCTTGGGAAACGTGCTAAATTCGTTAAAATCTCTCTCCCTGTCAGGAGACTCTTTGCCGAACTATGTCCGGCTTGAGTGGGAAGCGGACGACAAAGAAATTCTCTCCCCATCCACCACCCACTTAATAGCCACTATCGACGACTTAACCGACATGCTTGATTTCGACACCGAAGACATCGACGGTATGGACGACGATGCCGAAGAAGAATAGGAACCACCGCCCAAAGGGCGCTGGACAGCCACCTCATCTATGATATATA
>NC_041381.1:543515982-543518004 GCF_002162155.2 Triticum dicoccoides | reverse complement strand
GTTTCATCATTGAAGTTTTTCACCCCGAGTGGTTAGCTAAACCGGTGCTAGTGAGGGAGTCCTGGATTATGGGGTCCTGGGACAGCCGGACTATGTACTTATGCCGGACTGTTGGACTATGAAGATACTAGATTGAAGACTTCGTCCCGTGTCCGAGTGGGACTCTCCTTTGCGTGGAAGGCAATCTTGGCAATTCGGATATGTAGATTTCCTTCTCTGTAACCGGCTCTGTGTAGCCCTAGCCCCTCTAGTGTCGATATAAACCGGAGGGTTTAGTCCATAGGACAAGGACAATCACAATCATAGGCTAGCTTATAGGGTTTAGCCTCTATGATCTCGTGGTAGATCACTCTTGTAATACTCATATCATCAAGATCAATCAAGCAGGAAGTAGGATATTACCTCCATAGAGAGGGCCCAAACCTGGGTAAACATTGTGTCCCCCGTCTCCTGTTACCATTAGCCATAGACGCATAGTTCGGGACCCCCTACCCGAGATCCGCTGGTTTTGACACCGACATTGGTGCTTTCATTGAGAGTTCCACTATGTCATCACGGTAGGGCTTGATGGCTCCTTCAATCATCCCCAACAATGCGATCCAGGGTGAGGTTTTCCTCCCCGGATAGATCTTCGTATTCGGCGGCTTCGCACTGCAGGCTGACTCGCTTGGCCATGTGGAGCAGATTGATAGCTACGCCCCTGGTCATCAGGTCAGGTTTGGAAGCCTAAACTACACTGCCGACATCCGCAGAGACTTGATCTTCGACGGATTCAAGCCGAGGATTGGTGCGCCATAACGTCACAACGAGCATGACTTAGATCTGCCATCGGACGGTGCTTAGGAGAATGCACCTGCAGCTGCCCTGGCCTTAGATCAGGAGCAGATCATGCCATCCGAGGATGGGTGGATAGACCCCGCCACGGAGGCCGCACACTCATCGGTGATAGAGCGGAACACAGACTTCGCCCTCGATGAGGTCTGTGTCATCGGACCCTCGGACTCATCCCCGGCCATAGGCTCCAAACCGCGCGCATCCGTGCCTATCAAACCTGATTGGGCACTGATCGTGGAGTTTACCTATGTGGGTATCTTTCAGCACTCGCCCTTGGGAAACGTGCTAAATTCGTTAAAATCTCTCTCCCTGTCAGGAGACTCTTCGCCGAACTATGTCCGGCTTGAGTGGGAAGCGGACCACGAAGAAATTCGCTCCCCATCCACCACCCACTTAATAGCCACTATCGACGACTTAACCGACATGCTTGATTTCGACACCGAAGACATCGACGGTATGGACGACGATGCCGAAGAAGAATAGGAACCACCGCCCAAAGGGCGCTGGACAGCCACCTCATCTATGATATATATATATATATATATATATATATATATATATATATATATATATATATATATGGTGGACACACCCAAAGAAGGCAATGGATGGAGACTTAGAGGATGACAATTACATGCCCCTCTCCAAAGACGAGGTGAGCCTCGGCGACAAAGAATTCATCATGCCCAAGGATCTCATCGAGCAGGAGCGCTTCAAGCGCTGGCTTATAGCCACTGAAAAAGCCTTAAGAAAAAGCAGCAGCAGCTTCAAGCTGATCAAGATCTGCTAACTGATAGATGGACTGAGGTCCTGGCAGCCGAGGAATACGGACTCGAGTGCCCAACCAAAAGTTACCCAAAGCGCAGGTTGTTACCTCAATTCAAGGAGGAGGCACTAGAGCCTACACTACCAGCGCAGGATGCGGTAGACCGGCCACCCCGTGGCCGAGAAAAAATGCCGTATCAGCCCGAACACCAGCCCGCACCCCGTCGCCAAACAAACAAAAACACAAAGGCCGGGTGCTACACGCATGACCTGCGAGACGAATTGGAAAACAAAGCAGGACAGTCAAGATCGATGTACGGATCACGGGGGCGCACCCCAACGTGTGACGATGATCGCCACGCCGGATATACTAAATACAAATTCGGCTGGGCCGAATACAATATAGCAGACTCATTTGAACTA
>NC_041381.1:543510921-543515972 GCF_002162155.2 Triticum dicoccoides | reverse complement strand
TCCAAAGACGAGGTGAGCCTCGGCGACAAAGAATTCATCATGCCCAAGGATCCCGTCGAGCAGGAGCGCTTCAAGCGCTGGCTTATAGCCACTGAAAAAGCCTTAAGAAAAAGCAGCAGCAGCTTCAAGCTGATCAAGATCTGCTAACTAATAGATGGACTGAGGTCCTGGCAGCCGAGGAATACGGACTCGAGTGCCCAACCAAAAGTTACCCAAAGCGCAGGTTGTTACCTCAATTCAAGGAGGAGGCACTAGAGCCTACACTACCAGCGCAGGATGCGGTAGACCGGCCACCCCGTGGCCGAGAAAAAATGGCGTATCAGCCCGAACACCAGCCCGCACCCCGTCGCCAAACAAACAAAAACACAAAGGCCGGGTGCTACACGCATGACCTGCGAGACGAATTGGAAAACAAAGCAGGACAGTCAAGATCGATGTATGGATCACGGGGGCGCACCCCAACGTGTGACGATGATCGCCACGCCGGATATACTAAATACAAATCCGGCTGGGCCGAATACAATATAGCAGACTCATTTGAACTACGTCGGGATGTAGCCCGGCATAGAGGCGCCGCACACCCCTATGCTTCACTGACGAAGTAATGGAGCACGAATTCCCAGAAGGGTTTAAGCCCGTGAATATCGAGCCCTACGACGGGACTATAGACCCCGCGGTATTGATAGAAGATTTCCTTCTCCACATTCACATGGCCCGCGGGGATGATCTACATGCCATCAAGTGCCTCCCACGAAAACTCAAGGGACCGGCTCGGCATTGGCTGAATAGTTTGCCGGCAAACTCTATTCGAAGTTGGGAGAACCTTGAAGATGCATTCCTAGATAACTTCCAGGGCACTTATGTGCGAACACCAGATGCTGATGATTTAAGTCACATAACCCAACAACTCGAAGAGTCAACCAGGAAATTCTGGACTCAGTTCCTAACTAAAAAGAACCAAATTGTCGACTGTCCGGATGTCGAAGCCCTAGCGGCCTTTAAGCATAACATCCGTGACGAGTGGCTTGCCCGACACCTCGGCCAAGAGAAGCCGAAGTCCATGGCAACCCTCCCGACACTCATGACCCGCTTTTGTGCGGGCGAGGATAGCTGGTTGGCTCATAGAACTAGCACGGTGAGCAATCGTGGCACCCAGACGCCAGAGATAGTAGCGGCAAGCCCCGACGCAACAAACACAAGCGTCGGAATAATGGCGATAACGGCGAAGACACGGCCGTCAATGTCGGATTCGGTGGCTCTAAGTCATGTCAGCAAAAAAATCCATTCCAAAGGAACAATCCGGGCCCGTCCAGTCTGGACCGCATACTGGACCGTCCATGCCAAATTCGTGGCACCCCAGGAACACCAGCCAATCATACTAATAGAGAATGATGGGTCTTCAAACAAGCCGGCAGGTCAGGTGCTGAAAACAAGGAGAAGGGGTCGCAAAGCGATAACGATGACGAGGAGCCCGGGCCACCGAACACAGGAGGACAAAAGAAATTTCCCCCACAAATCAAAACGGTGAACATGATAAACGCCACCCATATTCCCAAGCGGGAGTGGATGTGCACTCTCAGGGATGACAACACAATGGATCCAGTCGCCCCAAAATATAACCTATGGTCGTCCGGCCTAATCACCTTTGACCGTACAGATCACCCGGCCAATACCAATCAAGGAAATTCGGCCGCACTAGTCCTGGACATAATAATTGATGGATTCCACCTCACACAAGTCCTCATGGACGGAGGCAGCAGTCTGAACCTGCTGTATCAGGACACAGTGCATAAGATGGGTATCGATACATCAATAATCAAACCCACTAAAACCACCTTTAAAGGTGTTATACCAGGTGTGGAGGCCTGTTGTACAGGCTCTGTCACTCTGGAGGTAGTCTTTGGACCACCGAATAATTACCGTACCGAAGAGTTAATCTTCGACATCGTCCCTTTTCGCAGTAACTATCATGCACTACTCGAACGAACCATGCTTGCTCGATTCAACGCGGTGCCACATTATGCCTACCTTAAGCTCAAGATGCCCGGTCCGCGTTGCGTCATAACAGTTAAGGGCAAGCCCGAACGCTCCCTCCGCACCGAAGAGTGCACCGCCGCCTTAACAGTAGAAGCAACGAGTGGCATCTTTAAATCGAACCTTGAGTCGATATCCAAGCTCCCAGACACCGTCAAAGGAGTCCGAACTACTTCACGGCAGGATAGCCCGGCTCGTCAGGAGCTCAATTAAAACACTCCGGCAGTAAATAGAGGCAAAACTAGGATAGGCCACACAATGCGGCTTAACTGCTCCATGGCACACAAACATTTTTCCATTTTCTTTGCAGGTCCTATTTCGTGTAGGCCATCACTGACTACATGACGACCAGACCCATGAGGGGACGAACATAACAAGGAAGGAAATAGCTTGACCGCGTACGGGAACCCTCAGACATTCCCCTTGATGACCATTCGATTATTACCCAGATCCGCACACGGCTCCCCTCCCTCGGTCACATCAGGTTCTAAAGTCATATTTCTTTTTATCACACTATACGTACTCGTACGCATCGACATATTATTCCATTACAATATGTGGCTTTATATGACGCTTGCTTGCTACTCTTTCTTATTGATATTCTTTGTCAAATGGCATCCGAAACACTGCGATATGCCTTAATATGCCAGGGGCCTTGTTGTGCCCATAATACGGCAATAAAGTCCAAACACGTTCACGGTCGTTTGGCACCCTGAACTTATAGAATTATATGCATCGGCTCCGAATCATGTCTTGGGTCAATAGTTGGGTTGCCCGGCTCCTGTGCTTGCTACCCTAAGTTCCGGTATATCGGCTAGGGTAGTAAAGGGGGAACTACTGCGATTGTGTCCCGGTTCTTCCGGACGAGCGCCGTAGTAGAGAAAGCCGAAAACTGACTGTCATGATACGGCGAGAGCTGGTCAGCTATTCGAGAGGTCGCAAAATCTATAAGGATTTCTTCCTCATTATGTGATAACTAATGCAGCGTGCGATGGATCGGCTTTTCTTCCGATCAGGTGCTTATAGAGCCCCCCGTGCGGTCTTCCGAACACCAGGGGCTGCGCCTACCTTCCTTTTGTCAAACTCCTTTGGCTAAGTGAGAGTGATAAAGCCTTATAGTCTGATTGCCTGGTTCGTTGCGCTGAACACCTCCTTCAAGGACCCAAAACTGGGGTAAAGAGTGCTCAGGTTTATCCCGAACACCCCCGTACTTCCTACATGGGGGCAGAAGCCGATGACTGGCCAACTCTCAGGATTAATATATAAAACGGCCGCACAGGAGGAAATAATTTCAAATAACAGGCAATAAATAATAGAAATGACCTTGTTGAACATTACATAGGACAACATGACTGTATTCATGGGAATATAATGTCCTTGGTGCATTGCTCCGCCACAAGGCGGGATCCTTTTAGGACACTATCATAATATAACTCAGGCTTGTGGTGCTCCTTCCCTCAGGCGGCCCTTCGGTCATCAGCTTTTTAGCATCCATCTTTTCCCAGTGCACCTTCGTGCGGGCAAAGGCCATTCGCGCACCCTCCATACAGACCGACCGCTTGATGACTTCAAGTCGAGGGCAGGCACTCACCAGCCACTTTACAAGCCCGAAGTAACTGCTGGGAATCGGCTCGGTAGGCCATAGCCGGATAATTAAATCTTTCATGGATAGTTCGGCCGCCTTATGCAGTTCGATCAGCTGTTCCAGTTGATCGATAAAAGGCACTGGATACTTTGGCGCCAGATATTGCGACCAGAAGAGCTTCTTCGTAGTGCTCCTTTCTTCGGCCCAGTAGAATTGGGCGGCATCAGATATGCTGCGTCGCAGCTCTGCAAATACCCCAGGAGAAATCCGAATTCAAATTAGTAAAACGTGATTTTCTCCCTTCAAATACCTGCTTTGATTAGAAAAACCCTTACCGGCCACGATCTTCCTCGCCTCTTGAATTTCCTGCAGGGCACCTTGGGCTTCCCCCCGGGCATCACATGCGGCTTGTCGAGCCTGGATGAGTTCGGATTCTTTCTCCTTTGCACTCTGCTCCAAGGTCTGGCATTTCTTCACGGCCTCTTGGAGCTCTTGCTCAGCTTCAATAATCATGGCCTCGTGCTTTTCACTAAGAGCCTGCTCTACGGCTACCTTCTTCTTGGCTTCGGCCACATCCTTCTTAAGAGCCTCAACTTCGGCTGTCGCCCCTAGAGCACACCATAAAAATATTTTTAACATACTAACTTATCCATTCACGCTAAATGCGAAGATTTTTGCATACCTTGGTTATCCTCCAACTTCTTCTTCACTCGGCCGAGTTCTTCTTCGACCCGCTCCAGACTCTGCTTTAGTCCGGAGACTTCCGCAGTATGAGAGGCGGCAGTCGCTACAGACGCCTTCTTATAAAAAAAAGAGGGAGAGATGCCAGAAAGTGAGTCTCTTGCGAACATATATTTGATCCTCCGTCCATTTCTTTTTTCACTGAACCGTGTATTAGGGGCTACTATGTAACACCCCAGATTCGATGCGCCAGGTGTCTGCTAGTTACTCGCCGTCGTTGCCATGTCATTTGCTTGCGTGTTGCATTTTGCCATGTCATCATGTGCATCTCATTTTGCATATGTGTTCGTGTCATGCATCCAAGCATTTTCCCCATTGTCCGTTTTGCAATCCGGCACTCCTATGTCCTCCGGTGTCCCCCTTTTGTCTCTTGTTATGAGCGGGTGTTAAATGTTCTCTAAATGGACCAAGGTTTGTCTGGAGGCCTTGGTACACCACCGGTAGACCGCCTATCACGTTTCGTGCCATTTGGAGTCCGTTTGATACTCCAACGGTTAACAAGGGAACCGTGAAGGCCACTTTTGTGTGCAGCCCAACACCCCTCCAAAGTTGCCCAATAACCCATCCAAACCCCCTCCATACTCCTGGTCATTCGGTCATGATCATGTGGGCGAAAACCGCTCCTCATTTGGACTCTCCTAGCTCCTTCTACCTATATAAACACCCCCCCCCCACCGAATTTTTGGGCAAA
>NC_041381.1:543479785-543510323 GCF_002162155.2 Triticum dicoccoides | reverse complement strand
GCGCCTGAATCCGGCGACCTCGCCGGCCCAGCCACCGCAGCTCCCCGCCGCCGGCCTCCGCCTCCGCCTCCCCCTGGCCCGCTCCGGCCGCCACGCCGCCCCAACTCTGGCGAGAGTCCGGCCCCGCCTCGAACCACACGCAAGATCCAGATCTGAAAAGGAGGTTGACTTCCCCCCCTCGTTTTTCTGCTAAGTCCTGATTTGCTCACATTATGTTGCCCTGTTCATTACATCATAACTCCATGCATACCGCTCCATTTTGTGCGTGTAATATATAAAAATGTTCGTTGTGAGATGCTCTTCATTTCATTCCATCTCGCCATGATTGTTTGAGCTCATCTTGATGCCCTAACCATCGTTGCAAGAGTGCTATGTGATGTTAACCTGCTGAAACTGTTATAACTTGGTGATTTGTCATTTTTGTTTGCATTTGATGTGTGCATCTTATGAGCATGAGCTCTACATGTGTTTTGTACTACATCATGCCATCTTCGCAGTGGTTCTATTCATGTATTTTTGTGACTCTTGTACTAAATGCATGAAGCTTGTTAAGTAGGGTACTTGCTGTTGTTGTTTTGCTAGGCTGATTCTGTTATATTATGATGCTATGTAACCCTGCTGCTACAAGTTATTCTATGCATAATCTGGAGATGTTCACTAAGGATGACTTGTTATACATGTCATGGCCTATCCATTAATGCCCCTGGTTGCATTTATAGTCTGCTGCAACTTGTTGTAATCTTGCTCCAAACTTTCTAATTAATGTTGTTATCAGCCTGTTAACATTAAGTTCAATGTTGCCATGATTATTGTTAGTGATCCAAGCATGCTATGAACTTGCTCTTCCCATGCTTAGCTTCATAGACATGTATTCTTACTGTTGATCACCTTGTCATGCCATGTATTGCTCTTTGGTGAGTGGTTCAAGCTCACCAACATGCCTACTTATTGTTGTTCATGCCATCTGTGAATCTGTCACATCACTTGCTATGTTTACATGGGTGACATCATATTTTCTGTGCCCTTTTGGCTCATGGTCAGTAAGGGACTTTGTTTGCCATGACTTTGTTTGACATGATAAGTTTCTGTAACATGTTGTTTGATAGCTCTAAACATTGCAACCTGATGTTATACCTGTTAAGTCTGAAACTGTTATTATTTGCAATCTTGCCATGTCCTTTTGAGCATGTTCTAGTGATTTCTGGAGATAGGTCAGTGTTCATGTTTTGTCATGCTTTACCTGTACTTCATGCCAATGCCTTTTGTTCTTATGTTGATGTGCTGTAGCATATCGTTTTGATGCTTGCTAGATGCCTAGTTGCTATTTTGGACAGCTTGTCCTTTAAACTTGTATAGAGTGTATGTGTTGAACCGTTGCTCCGTTTTGAGTGTGCTCTATATGAAACTTGCTTGATTTTGCATGTAGTTTCATATTATCATGTTGCATCCTTGTTTTGAGGTGTTTGCTTGATGTTTGTATGTGTTTTGCACCAATGTCATGTTTAACTTGTTTTGCTCATATCTTCTAGGCCGTAGCTCCGAACTAAATGAACTTTATATGTAACTTGACTAGAATTTCGTGTAGATCCTCCTAGTGCTCTTTAACTTGTGGTTTAACAACTTTAACTTAATGTTTGTTCAGATCTGGACCAACTTTGAAACTTGCATATGAGGACTTACCGGAATTGTTATATGTTGTTTCCGGCCTCATTTAAACTTGCCTTGATGTGTTGTTCTAGTTGGCATCATCTCTTGCCATGATTAGCTTCATCTAGCTTTGTCATGCATCATGCTTGTTTGTGCATCATGTCTTGTCTATGTGTGGTGTGTTTACCATGTTGTGTGCTTCTTCTCGATAGTTCCCGTTGCGTTGCGATTGTGAGGATTCGTTCGTCTACGCTTGGTTCGTCTTCGTGGCTTCATCTTCTTCATGGACTCGTTCTTCTTCCTTGCGGGATTTGAGGCAAGATGACCGCTACCCTGGATCTCACTACTATCATTGCTATGCTAGTTGCTTTGTTCTATCGCTATGCTGCGCTACCTATCATTTACTCTTCAAGCCTCCCAAATTGCCATGTCAGCCCCTAACCTTTTCACCCTTCCTGGCAAACCATTGTTAGGCTATGTTCCCGCTTTGCTCAGCCCCTCTTATAGCATTGTTAGTTGCAGGTGAAGTTGAAGATTGCTCCATGGTGGACAGGATTATGTTGGGATATCACAATATCTCTTATTTAATTAATGCATCTATATACTTGGTAAAGGGTGGAAGGCTCGGCCTTATGCCTGGTGTTTTGTTCCACTCTTGCCGCCCTAGTTTCCGTCATACCGGTGTTATGTTCCCGGATTTTGCGTTCCTTACGCAGTTGGGTGATTTAAGGGACCCCCTTGACAGTTCGCTTTGAATAAAACTCCTCCAGCAAGGCCCAACATTGGTTTTACCATTTGCCCCAGCACCACCTACTTTTCCCTTGGGAGTAATTAACCCAAGGGTCATCTTTATTTTAGCCCCCCACCCCCGGGCCAGTGCTTCTCTAGGTGCTGCTCCGAACTAGAGCCCTTTGCAGCGCCCCCTCAGGGAAACTTGAGGTCTGGTTTTAGTTGTACGGATTGCTCATCCGGTGTTGCCCTGAGAACGAGATATGTGCAGCTCCTATCGGGATTGTCGGCACATTGGGCGGCTTTGCTGGTCTTGTTTTACCATTGTCGAAATCTTGTAAACCGGGATTCCGAGACTGATCGAGTCTTCCTGGGAGAAGGAATATCCTTCATTGATCGCGAGAACTTATCATGGGCTAAGTTGGGACACCCCTGCAGGGTATTATCTTTTGAAAGCCCTGCCCGTGGTTATGTGGCAGATGGGAATTTGTTAATGTCCGGTTGTAGATAACTTGACACCAGATCCGAATTAAAATGCATCAACCGTGTGTGTAGCCGTGATGGTCTCTTTTCGGTGGAGTCCGGGAAGTGAACACGGTTTTGGGTTATGATTGACGTAAGTAGGAGTTCATGATCACCTCTTGATCATTACTAGTTGACGACCGTTCCTTTGCTTCTCTTCTCGCTATTGTTTGTGTATGTTAGCCACCATATATGCTTAGTCGCTGCTGCAACCTCACCACTTTACCCCTTCCTTTCCCATTAAGCTTTGCTAGTCTTGATACCCATGGTAATGGGATTGCTGAGTCCTCGTGGCTCACAGATTACTACAACAACAGTTGCAGGTACAGGTTATGCGATGATCATGACGCGAGAGCGATGTTTGCTTGTTTGGAGTTCTTCTTCTGCTTCTTCTTCGATCAGGGGATAGGTTCCAGGTTGGCAGCCTTGGCTAGCAGGGTGGATGTCGTTTGAGTTTCTGTTTGTGTTTCATCCGTAGTCGGATGGTACTCTTATGTAAGATGATGTTGTATTCGTGTGGCATTGTATGCCTTTTGTATGTATCCCCATCTATTATGTAATGTTGATGTAATGATATCCACCTTGCAAAAGCGTCTTCAAGATGCACTTCTATCCTTAGTGGGACCTTCGAGTTTCTTTAGGATAGGGTCGCATCTTGGGCGTGACATACTACCTGTAGTATGACACTCTTTGAAACCTCACAAAACATACCTCAAAGCCCGTTGTAAGGCTGATGCAGGCTTCATTCAGCCCACTCTCAGCGGATTTAATCTTCTCAATCACTGCACCGATAAGGGCATGGTGTTTTCAACGATGGAGGCACTCTTCAGCGCTATGATAAAGTATCTGCCACTTCTGGTTGGGCAGAGGTTGCAGGTGGAACAGGCGCACCCCCTCCAGTCGAGCAAGGTGTCGGTGTCAAAACCGGCGGATCTCGGGTACGGCGTCCCGATCTGTGCGTCTAACGCTAATGGTAACAGGAGGCAAGGGACACAAGGTTTTACCCAGGTTCGGGCCCTCTCAATGGAGGTAAAACCCTACTTCCTGCTTGATTGATCTTGATGATATGAGTATTACAAGAGTTGATCTACCACGAGATCGTAGAGGCTAAACCCTAGATGCTAGCCTATGATGATTATCATTGTCCCTATATGGACCAAATCCTCTGGTTTATATAGACATCGGAGGGGCTAGGGTTTACACAGAGTTGGTTACAAAGAAGGAGATCTAAATCCGGATCGCCAAGCTTATCTTCCACGCAAAGGAGAGTCCCATCCGGACTCGGGACGAAGTCTTGAGTCTTGTATCTTCATGGTCCATCAGTCCGACCAAAGTATATAGTCCGGCTGTCCGGATACCCCCTAATCCAGGACTCCCTCAGTAGCCCCTGACCCAGGCTTGAATGACGATGAGTCCAGCGCGTAGATTGTCTTCGGCATTGCAAGGCGGGTTCCATCTCCGAATACTCCAAAGTACCTGTTGTAACAAACAGTGTACGGCTTCCCATCGATGTTGTACTCCTCGGCTTCTGTGCTTCAATAATGGTCATCTCCACGTGTTGAACGAATATGAGGAGCCGTAGCATTCTCGCATTTGCCATCCTCGCCTTGCAGGCAAACCGTCTATTTGAAGAGACAGGGATCCTCAGATCCAAACCTCACCTTCTTCCCTTGACCGAGTGATACGTCTCCAACGTATCTATAATTTTTGATTGCTCCATGCTACTTTATCTACTGTTTTGGACTATATTGGGCTTTATTTCCCACTTTTATATTATTTTTGGGACTAACCTATTAACCGGAGGCCCAGCCCAGAATTGATGTTTTTTGCCTATTTCAGTATTTCGAAGAAACGTAATATCAAATGGAGTCCAAATGGAATGAAACCTTTGGGAACGTGATTTTCTCACCGAACGTGATCCAGGAGACTTGGACCCTACTCCAAGAAGCTTCCGAGGAGGTCACGAGGGTGGAGGGCGCCCCCCTGGGCGCGCCCCCCTACCTCGTGGGCCCCTCGGAGCTCCACCGACGTACTCCTTCCTCCTATATATACCTACGTATCCCCGTATGATCAGAAGAAGAGCCAAAAACCTAATCCCACCGCCGCAACCTTGTGTATCCACGAGATCCCATCTTGGGGCCTATTCCGGAGCTCCGCCGGAGGGAGCATCCACCATGGAGGGCTTCTACATCATCACCATAGCCCCTCCGATGAAGTGTGAGTAGTTTACTTCAGACCTTCGGGTCCATAGCTAGTAGCTAGATGGCTTGTTCTCTCTTTTTGGATCTCAATACAATGTTCTCCCCCTCTCTCGTGGAGATCTATTCGATGTAACTTCTTTTTGCGGTGTGTTTGTTGAGACCGATGAATTGTGGGTTTATGATCCAACTTATCTATGGAAAATATTTGATTCTTCTCTGAATTCTTTTATGTATGATTGAGTTATCTTTGCAAGTCTCTTCGAATTATCCGTTTGGTTTGGCCAACTAGATTGGTAGTTCTTGCAATGGGAGAAGTGCATGGCTTTGGGTTCAATCTTGCGGTGTCCTTACTGAGTGACAGAAAGAGTAGCAAGGCATGTATTGTATTGTTGCCATCGAGGATAACAAGATGGGGTATTTATCATATTGCATGAATTTATTCCTCTACATCATGTCATCTTGCTTAAGGCGTTACTCTGTTTTTAACTTAATACTCTAGATGCATGCTGGATAGCGGTCGATGAGTGGAGTAATAGTAGTAGATGCAGAATCATTTCGATCTACTTGTCACGGACGTGATGCCTATATACATGATCATTGCCTAGATATACTCATAACTATGCTCAATTCTGTCAATTGCTCAACAGTAATTTGTTCACCCACCGTAGAATACTTATGCTCTTGAGAGAAGCCACTAGTGAAACCTATGGCCCCCGGGTCTATTCTCATCATATCAATCTATATCACTTTATTTACTTGCTTTGTTTTTACTTTACCTTTACTTTTTACTTTGCATCTATCTATCAAAAATACCAAAAATATTATCTCTATCAGATCTCACTCTCGTAAGTGACCGTGAAGGGATTGACAACCCCTAAGCGTTGGTTGCGAGTTGCTATCGTGTTGTGCAGGTACGAGGGACTTGCGTGTGACCTCCTACTGGATTGATACCTTGGTTCTCAAAAACTGAGGGAAATACTTACGGTACTGTGCTGCATCATCCTCTCCTCTTCGAGGAAAACCAACGCAAGCTCGAGACGTAGCAAGAAGAATTTCTGGCGCCGTTGTCGGGGAGGCTTACGCAAAAGTCAACATACCAAGTACCCATCACAATCCCTATCTCTCGCATTACATTATTTGCCATTTGCCTCTCGTTTTCCTCTCCCCCACTTCACCCTTTCCATTTTATTCGCCCTCTCTTTCCCAATCTCCTCCTCTCTTTCCCGTTTGCCTTTTTTCCCTTTACCTTTTTGTTTACTTGTGTGTGGGATTACTTGTTGCCATGGCGCAAGATAATAGCAAATTGTGTGATTTCTCGAATACCAATAATAATGATTTCCTTGGTACTCCGATTGCTCCTCTTAATAATGATGAGTATTGTGAAATCAATACCGCTTTGCTGAATCTTGTCATGAAAGATCAATTCACCGGCCTTCCTAGTGAAGATGCCGCTACTCATCTAAACAATTTTGTTGATTTTTGTGATATGCAAAAGAAAAAGGATACGGATAACAATATTGTTAAATTGAAGTTATTTCCGTTTTCACTTAGAGATCGTGCTAAAGTTTGGTTCTCGTCTTTGCCTAAAAATAGTATTGATTCTTGGAACAAGTGCAAAGATGATTTTATCTCTAAGTATTTTCCTCCCGCTAAGATTATCACTCTTAGGAACGATATCATGAATTTTAAACAACTTCATCATGAGCATGTTGCCCAATCTTGGGAAAGAATGAAATTAATGCTTCGCAATTGCCCTACTCATGGTTTGAATTTATGGATGATCATACAAAAAATTTATGCCGGATTGAATTTTGCTTCTAGAAATCTTCTAGATTCGGCCGTGGGAGGCACGTTTATGGAAATTACGTTAGGAGATGCTACAAAATTGCTTGATAATATTATGGCTAATTATTCTCAAAGGCATACCAAAAGATCTTCTAGTAAAAAAGTGCACGCTATAGAAGAAATCAATGTTTTGAGTGAAAAGATGGATGAACTTATGAAGATGTTTGCTCCTAAAAATACTCCTCTTGATCCTAATGATATGCCTTTATCTACTTTGCTTGAAAATAATAATGAATCTATGGATGTGAATTTTGTTGGTAGGAATAGTTTTGGTAACAACGCTTATAGAGGGAATTTTAATCCTAGGCCTTTTCCTAGCAACCCTTCTAACAATTATGGAAATTCCTACAACAACTCTTATGGAAATTTTAATAAGATGCCCTCAGATTTTGAGAGTAGTGTTAAAGAGTTTATGAATTCACAAAAGAATTTTAATGCTTTGCTTGAAGAGAAATTGCTTAAAGTTGATGATTTGGCTATGAACATTGATAGAATTTCTCTTGCAATTGATTCTTTAAAGCTTAGATCTATTCCTCCTAATCATGATATCAATGAGTCTCTCAAAGTCATGAGAATTTCCATTGATGAGTGCAAAGAAAGAACCGCTAGGATGCGTGCTTCCAAAGATGCCTTTATTAAAGCGTGTTCTTCTAATCCCTATGAAAATCAAGATGAAGATCTAAAAGTTATTGATGTGTCGCCCATTAAATCTTTGTTTTGCAATATGAATCTTGATGAATCTGAATATGATCTTCCCTTACCTAGAAGGCATTCTAAGAATTCGGAGTTTCTAGATCTTGATGATGAAATTGATGAAAGTGGGATTGAAATAAATATAAACCATGATGTTGCTAAACCTACTATTTTGGATCTCAAGGAATTTAATTATGAAAATTGCTCTTCGATTGGTTGTATTTCCTTATTGCACTCTGTGCTAGAATCTCCTCATGCTTATAGCCAAAATAAGGCCTTTACCGAACACATTGTTGATGCTTTGATGCAATCTTATGAAGAAAAACTTGAGATGAAAGTTTCTATCCCTAGAAAACTCTATGATGAGTGGGAGCCTACAATTAAAATTAAAATTAAGGATTTTGAGTTTCATGCTTTGTGTGATTTGGGTGCTAGTGTCTCTACTATCCCCAAAACTCTATGTGATTTACTAGATTTTCGTGATTTTGATGATTGCTCTCTAAACTTGCATCTTGCGGATTCCACTATTAAAAAGCCTATGGGAAGAATTAATGATGTTCTTATTGTTGCAAATAGGAATTATGTCCCCGTAGATTTTATCGTTCTTGATATAGATTGCAATCCTTCATGTCCTATTATTCTTGGTAGACCTTTCCTTAGAACGATTGGTGCAATTATTGATATGAAGGAAGGGAATATTAGATTCCAATTTCCGTTAAAGAAGGGCATGGAACACTTTCCTAGAAAGAAAATAAAATTACCATATGAATCTATCATGAGAGCCACTTATGGATTGCCTACCAAAGATGGCAATACCTAGATCTATCCTTGCTTTTATGCCTAGCTAGAGGCGTTAAACGATAGCGCTTGTTGGGAGGCAACCCAATTTTATTTTTTGTTTTTTGTTTTTGGTTCTGTTTAGGAATAAATAATCCATCTACCTTCTGTTTGGATGTGGTTTTATGTTTTAATTAGTGTTTATGCCAAGTAAGACCTATAGGATAACCTACGATGATAGTTGATTTGATTCTGCTGAAAAACAGAAACTTTGCGCTCACGAATTTAGTTATGATAAATCATACGAATGTGCTTTTGCGTTGATTATTTTTTCTTCTGATCAATAAACAAATTCTCCAGGACTTCCTATTTTGGTAGAAGTTTTAGAGTTCCAGAAGTTTGCGTTAGTTACAGATTACTACAGACTGTTCTGTTTTTGACAGATTCTGTTTTTGTGTGTTGTTTGCTTATTTTGATGAATCTATGGCTAGTAAATTAGTTTATAAACCATAGAGAATTTTGAATACAGTAGGTTTAACACCAATATAAATAAAGAATGAGTTCATTACAGTACCTTGAAGTAGTCTTTTGTTTTCTTTCTCTAACGGAGCTCACGAGATTTCTGTTGAGTTTTGTGTTGTGAAGTTTTCAAGTTTTGGGTGAATTCTTTTGATGGATTATGGAACAAGGAGTGGCAAGGGACTAATCTTGGGGATGCCCATGGCACCCCCAAGATAATCCAAGGACACCAAAAAGTCAAAGCTTGGGGATGCCCCGGAAGGCATGCCCTCTTTCGTCCACTTCCATCGGTAATTTACTTGGAGCTATATTTTTATTCACCAACATGATATGTGTTTTGCTTGGAGCGTCTTGTATTATTTGTGTCTTTGCTTGTTAGTTTGCCACAATCATCCTTGCTGTACACACCTTTTGAGAGAGCCAGACATGATTTGGAATTTGTTAGAATACTCTATGTGCTTCACTTATACCTTTTGAGCTTGATAGATTTGCTCTATGTGCTTCACTTATATCTTTAGACCGTGATAATTTTTGCTCTAGTTCTTCACTTAGATATTTTAGATCATGGTGGTGGATTTGTTTTAAAGAAACTTGTTCTCTAATGCTTCACTTAGATTATTTTGAGAGTCTTTAATAGCATGGTAATTTGCTTAATGTTAGTATACTTGGTGTTCAAGATATGTGAAACTTTCTTTTGAGTGCATTGAATACTAAGATAAGTTTGATGGTTGATGATCGTTTTGAGATATGGAGGTGATAATATCAAAGTCGTGATAGTTGGGTGATTATGAATTTGAGAAATACTTGTGTTGAAGTTAGCAAATCACGTAGCATGCATGTATGGTTAAAGTTGTGTAACAAATTTGAAACATGAAGTGTACCTGGCTTGTGCATCCTTATGAGTGGCGGTCGGGGACGAGCGATGGTCTTTTCCTACCAAGCTATCCCCCTAGGAACCTGCGCGTAGTACTTGATTTTTGATGACTTATAAATTTTTGCAATAAGTATATGAGTTCTTTTCACTAATGTTGAGTCCATGGATTATACGCACTCTCACCTTTCCGCCACTGCTAGCCTCTTCGGTACCGTGCATTGCCCTTTCTCACCTTGAGAGTTGGTGCAAACTTCGTTGGTGCATCCAAACCCCGTGATACGATACGCTCTATCACACATAAACCTCCTTATATCTTCCTCAAAACAGCCACCATACCTACCTATCATGGCATTTCCATAGCCATTCCGAGTTATATTGGCATGCAACTTCCACCATCATCATCGTGACATGCATTATTTTTGTCATATTGCCATTGCATGATCTTGTAGTTGACATCGTATTTGTGGCAAAGCCACGATGCATTATTTTCCATACATGTCACTCTTGATTCATTGCACCATCCCGGTACACCGCCGGAGGCATTCATATAGTCATATCTTGTTCTAGTTTCGAGTTGTAATCCTTATGTTGTAATCAATAGAAGTGTGATGATCATCATTATTAGAGCATTGCCCAAAAAAAAGAGAAAGGCCAAAAAAAGAAATGACAAAAAAGGGCAATGCTACTATCTCTTTTTCCACACTTGTGCTTCAAAGTAGCACCTCGTTCTTCATGTAGTGAGTCTCATATATTGTGCTTCAAAGTAGCACCATGTTTTTCATATAGTGAGTCTCATAAGTTGTCTTGTTTATACTAGTGGGAATCTTTCATTATAGAACTTGGCTTGTATATTCCTACGATGGGTTTCCTCAAATGCCCTAGGTCTTCGTTAGAAAGCAAGTTGGATGCACACCCACTAGTTTTCTTTTGTTGAGCATTCATAGCTCTAGTGCATCCATTGCATGGCAATCCCTACTCGCTCACATCGATATCTATTGATGGGCATCTCCATAGCCCATTGATACTCCTAGTTGATGTGAGACTTTCTCCTTTTTTGTATTCTCCACACAATCCCCATCATCATATTCTATTCCACCCATAGTGCTATATCCATGGCTCACGCTCATGTATTGCGTGAAGGTTGAAAAAGTTTGAGATTATTTAAGTATGAAAGAATTGCTTGGCTTGTCATCGGGGGTATAGAAGTTGGGAACATCTTTGTGTGACGAAAATGAAGCATAGCCTAACTATATGATTTTGTGGGGACGAACTTTCTTTTGCCATGTTATTTTGAGAAGACATGATTACTTTGATTAGTATGCTTGAAGTATTATAATTTTTGTGTCAATATGAACTTTTGTCTTGAATCTTTCGGATCTAAATATTCATATCACAATTAAGAACATTTACATTGAAATTATGCCAAATTATCACTCCGCATCAAAAATTCTTTTTTATCATTTACCTACTCGAGGACGAGCAGGAATTAAGATTGGGGATGCTTGATAGGTCTCCAACATATCTATAATTTTTTATTGCTCCATGCTACTTTATCTACTGTTTTGGAATATAGTGGGCTTTATTTTCCACTTTTATATAATTTTTTGGGACTAACCTATTAACCGGAGGCCCAGCCCAGAATAGCTGTTTTTTGCCTATTTCAGTATTTCGAAGAAACGGAATATCAAACGGAGTCCAAACGGAATGAAACCTTCGGGAACGTGATTTTCTCACCGAACGTGATCTAGGAGACTTGGACCCTACTCCAAGAAGCTTACGAGGAGGTCACGAGGGTGGAGGGCGTCCCCCCTGGGCGCGCCCCCTACCTCGTGGGCCCCTCGGAGCTCCACCGACGTACTCCTTCCTCCTATATATACCTACGTATCCCCGTATGATCAGAAGAGGAGCCAAAAACCTAATCCCACCGCCGCAACCTTCTGTATCCTCGAGATCCCATCTTGGGGCCTGTTCTGGAGCTCCGCCGGAGGGGGCATCCACCATGGAGGGCTTCTACATCATCACCATAACCCCTCCCATGAAGTGTGAGTAGTTTACTTCAGACCTTCGGGTCCATAGCTAGTAGCTAGATGGCTTCTTCTCTCTTTTTGGATCTCAATACAATGTTCTCCCCCTCTCTCGTGGAGATCTATTCGATGTAATCTTCTTTTTGCGGTGTGTTTGTTGAGACCGATGAATTGTGGGTTTATGATCCAACTTATCTATGGAAAATATTTGATTCTTCTCTGAATTCTTTTATGTATGATTGAGTTATCTTGGCAAGTCTCTTCGAATTATCCGTTTGGTTTGGCCAACTAGATTGGTAGTTCTTGCAATGGGAGAAGTGCATGGCTTTGGGTTCAATCTTGCGGTGTCCTTACTGAGTGACAGAAAGAGTTGCAAGGCATGTATTGTATTGTTGCCATCGAGGAGAACATCTAGTGGTTCTCCTAGTGCTACCTTAGCCGACAGAATGGAACGTAAGGGGCAAACCCAACTATTGACCCAAGACATGATTCGGAGCCGATTCATATAATGCTATAAGTTCGGGGTGCCGCACTTGTGAAAGTGTTCGGACTTATCACACCATAATGCGGGGAACATAAGCCCCTGGTGTATTCAGCCGTACCAAAATATACGGATGCGAGATGGCATTGATGAACATATATGTAACGTAATGCAATTATAGGCAAAAAGTGCTGCATTGTTTATTCAAGAAATTCTGCTATTAGTGCAGAGCGATACAAATAGTGCGGTAAGCAAAGGATTGTACTAATTAAACGTGTCTCCCTCCAGGGGTAGGCTGCGGAATGGTGTATTTAACAAATTTAATGCTCGTAATGGAGACCACCTGAGTGTTCATCGCAGCCTTTGTCCCTCCCTGGCTGTTGCATCGTGAGTTCGGCAGGTTCGCCGCCCGACAGGGCCTCTGGTGACTGGAGCCCTGTGTATAAAAAGAAGGAAAATAAAAATGAAAAGAGCGACACACTTGGGAGCCCCTAGTGTGGTCGAGATGCACTCTGGGTCTGTTGTGGTCGTGCCCCTCCCCCTATGCCCATGGTATCTCCAGAGCGTAATGATGTACACGGAGAGCTGGTCTTGCAATCATGCGAGGGTTGGGGTTGGGGCCGCATTGCTACGCGTGCTCGGAACGTGCCAGGTGGTCTTGATTGATGTTGCTCCGGGCGCGTTTGGCCGTGTCCGGTCGTTTAACGGCCGGACTCGAAAATTGCCTTAGAAGGCTGCTCTGTACCTCTGCCGCGAGAGCCGCTGTATGTTCCTCCGTTCGGAGGGAGCGTTCCGTATTTCCGTTGACCGTGATGACTCCATGAGGGCCTGGCATCTTGAGCTTGAGGTATGCATAATGCGGCACCGCGTTGAACTTTGCAACGCGGTTCGTCCGAGCAGAGCGTGATAGCCGCTGCGGGACGGGACTATGTCGAAGATTAACTCCTTGCTTCGGAAATTATCCGGGGATCCGAAGACCACTTCTAGTGTGACTGAGCCTGTACAATTGGCCTCAACACCTGGTATGACGCCTTTGAAGGTCGTTTTTGTAGGTTTAATCCTTGAGGGGTCTATGCCCATCTTGCACACTGTATCCTCATAAAGCAGGTTCAGGCTACTGCCGCCGTCCATCAGGACTCTCGTGAGGTGAAATCCATCGACGATTGGGTCTAAAATCAATGCGGCGAATCCGCCATGGCGGATACTGGTTGGATGGTCTCTTCGATCGAAAGTGATCAGGCAAGAGGACCATGGACTGAACTTTGGGGCGACTGGCTCCATCGCATATACGTCCCTCAGTGCACGCTTCCGCTCCCTCTTGGGTATATGGGTTGCGTATATCATGTTTACCGTCGGCACTTGTGGGGGGAAGCCCTTCTATCCTCTACTGTTCGGCGGCCGTGTCTCTTCCTCGTCATTGCTGTGCAGCCCCTTGTCATTGTTTTCGGCAATTAACTTGCCTTCCTGCTTGAATACCCAACAATCTCTGTTGGTGTGGTTAGCTAGCTTTTCAGGGGTGCCATGTATCTGGCAAGAGCGGTCGAGTATTCGGTCCAAATTGGACGGACCCGGAGTGGTTCTTTTAAATGGCTTCTTCCGCTGACCGGGTTTAGAGCCTCGGAATCCAGCATTTACTGCTGTATCCTCATTGTTATCCCCGTTAACGCGGCGTTTGTTTTTGTTTCGACGCGACCTGCCATTGTGATCCTTAGTATCCGGACTGCCAGCATTTTTACTGAGGTTGTTGATGCGAGCTAGCCAGCTATCCTCTCCCGCACAGAAGCGGGTCATGAGTGATGTGAGGGCTGCCATGGATTTCGGCTTTTCCTGTCCTAGGTGCCAGGCTCGCCACTCATCACGGATGTTATGTTTGAAGGCTGCGAGGGCCTCTGCATCCGGACAGTCGATGATTTGATTTTTCTTTGTTAAGAACCGTGTCCAGAATTGCCTGGCCGATTCGTCTGGCTGCTGAATTATGTGGCTTAGGTCATCAGCGTCGGGTGGTCGCACATATGTGCCCTGGAAGTTGTCGAGGAATGTGGCTTCCAGGTCCTCCCAACACCCAATTGACTCTGCGGACAAGCTGTTAAGCCAATGCCGAGCTGGTCCTTTAAGCTTGAGTGGGAGATACTTGATGGCGTGGAGATCGTCGCCGCGGGCCATATGGATATGAAGGAGATAATCCTCGATCCAAACCGCGGGGTCTGTTGTGCCATCGTAGGATTCAATGTTGACGGGTTTAAACCCTTCAGGGATTTGATGATCCATTACTTCGTCTGTGAAGCATAGTGGGTGTGCGGCGCCTCTATATTGAGCAATGTCACGACGTAGCTCAAGAGAGCGTTGTCTGCTGTGTTCGGCCCGGCCGGAGTTGCTGTATCCGGCGCGACGGTATTCGTCGTGGGTCGTGGGGCGCCCACGTGATCCATAGATAGATCTGGATTGTCTTGCCTTGTCCTCCAATATATCCCGCAAGTCCGGCGCGTTCCCCCGTGGCTTCGTGCTTTTTGAGCGGTGCCGGGGTACGGTCCTGGTGGAGGGCCTAGATGCCTCTCTGTCGCGGCCACGAGGTGGTCGGTCTGCCATATTGTGCACTGGTGATGAAGGTTTGTATGCTTCCTCCTCTAGTCGGGGGAGCAACTTGCGTTTTGGGTAGCTTTTGGAGGGGCGTTCGAGTTCATACTCTTCGGCCGCGAGGACCTCGGTCCATCTGTCGGCCAACAGGTATTGATCAGCTTGAAGCTGCTGCTGCTTTTTCTTTAGGCTATTTGTTGTGGCCATTAGCCTGCGTTTGAAACGCTCTTGTTTGATGGGATCCTCAGGCACGACGAATTCGTCGTCGTCGAGGCTTGCCTCGTCTCCGGAGGGAGGTATGTAATTATCATCCTCGACCTCTTCGTCTGCCGCTCTCTCGTGAGGGCTTGCTTCTGCATCCTGCTACGCTGAATCTTGCTGGAGGGGGTTGTCTTCGGCACTTTCTGGGGTGTTATTATCTCCTGTGCCGAAATCTCCATTCTTGCTGTGGCGGGATTTAGAGCGGCGCCGCTGTCGTCGGCGCATGGGCTGTTTCTTTAAGGAATCTGCCTCCGCTGTTTCTTCGCCTTCCCCATCCTTTGGGGTGTCCACCATGTATATGTCGTATGACGAGGTGGTCTTCCAGTGCCCTGTAGGCGCTGGTTCTTGATCGTCTCCGGCATCGTCATCCATACCGTCGATGTCTTCGGAGTCGTAGCCTAGCATGTCGGTTAGATCGTCGACAGTGGCTACAAAGTGGGTGGTGGGTGGGCTTTCAATTTCTTCATCGTCCGCATCCCAACCATCCAGGCCGCAGTCCGGCCAGGGCTCTCTCGATAGCGAGAGATGCTTTAGCGAATTTAGGATGTCGCCAAAGGGTGAGTTTTGAAAGATGTCCGCAGCGGTGAACTCCATGATCGGCGCCCAATCGGATTCGATCGGCAGGGGCGCAAGAGGTTCGGAGTCCGGCAAGGAGTCCGGCACCTCGGAGTCACGGGCTTTATAGGGGACAAGGTCGGTATGCGGCTCCATCGCCGTAGCGGTTGCAGCTCCCGAGGCGGTGTCCAGCCACCCATCCTCGATCTGCGCGATCGGCTCCGAACTATGGGTCGGAGCGGATTCGTGTGCGGCCTCCAAGGTACTGTCCGGCGGCAAAGTTAGATCATGCCCATCGTGACAGTGCGGCACGCTCGGCTGTGGCTCGAATCCATTGAAGATCAAGTCTCTGCGGATGTCTGCCGTGAAGTTTAGGCTTCCAAACCTGACCTGATGGCCAGGGGCGTAGCTTTCGATCTGCTCCAGAAGGCCAAGTGAATTGGCCCGCAGTGCGAAGCCGCCGAATAGGAAGATTTGTCCGGGGAGAAAAGTCTCACCCTGGATGGTGTTGTTGATTGAAGGAGCCATCAAGCCTATCGGTGACGACACACAGAGGAACTCTCAATGAAAGCACCAATGTCGGTGTCAAAACCAGCGGATCTCGGGTAGGGTGTCCCGAACTGGGCGCCTAGGCGGATGGTAACAGGAGACAAGGGACACGATGTTTTTACCCAGGTTCGGGCCCTCTCGATGGAGGTAAAACCCTACTCCTGCTTGATTGATATTGATGATATGGGTAGTACAAGAGTGGATCTACCACGAGATCAAGGAGGCTAAACCCTAGAAGCTAGCCTATGGTATGATCGTTGTAATGGTTGTTGTCCTACGGACTAAAACCCTCCGGTTTATATAGACATCGGAGAGGGCTAGGGTTACACAGAGTCGGTTACAATGGTAGGAGATCTACATATCCTTATCACCAAGCTTACCTTCCACGCCAAGGAAAGTCCCATCCGGACACGGGACGAAGTCTTCAATCTTGTATCTTCATAGTCTTGGAGTCCGGCCGGTGATGATAGTCCGGCTATCCGGACACCCCCTAGTCCAGGACTCCCTCACTTGACGTCCATACTCCTTGGCTAACCGGTGCCTGCGGCGAAAAAGCTGAAGGTGGCTCCTGAGGCTTCGTCCAGGGCAGCCCCCCACCCATGGGAGAAGGGGGAGGCAAGATGCGGGCCTCCCCTGCCCGGTCATCCTCACGACGACTGGTGGGGCTAGCTGGAACGAGCTCAGGCCCCATCGCCCAAGCGACTGCAGAGGTGTCCTTGCCTGACGCCACTGCCGCAGTCGTCGGGGCACAGAAGGTCCTGACTCATGGTGCTGCGATTACGCTGCCATCTTCTCCTCCTACTCCGCCAATTGCCATCTCTCCGACTCCTTCTACTGTCCTTGATCGTGCTGCTGCTGAGCTGGACCGGCTGCGGAAAGATCTTCTAGGCGCCGACCCTCGCTTGGTGGCCGGCGCCTGGAGCTGGCCTCTGGTTGGGTCCGCTCTGATGCTTCAGTCCGAGCGGCGCTGGCTCAGGCCGCGACAGCTTGCGATGAGGAGAAGCAGGCCATCCTTGAGGCGAAGGCCGCTCGCGACGCCACCTTTGGTGAGGTAGCAGATATCCGAGGTCGCTGCGAGGCGCTGGAGAGTGAGCTGCAAGGCCTGCGCGACCAACTTTCCAAGGAGGCCTGTGTCCGCCAGGAGAAGGAGGAAGACATGAAGGCTCGCGAGGCTGCCGCCAAGGATCGGGATGCCAAGCTTGACGAACGCCAAGGCCGCTTGGGTGCGCTAGAGTAGGCGTTGGAGGTGAAGAGGGTCGAGCTGGGCGGTAAGGCGCGGGTCCTGGCCGAGGACCCTGTGGCCTTCGCGAAGCTGGAGGTGAAGGATCGCACCTTGCTGAAGTCGCTCTATGACAGCGGCCTGGAAAGCCTGCTGGCCGGTGCTGAGGACGGCCCCGCAGAGCTGCTTCCCTTCTTGTTCCGCGCCCTTGAAGATGTCGTCCTCGGTCTTGGCCCCACAGCTGAGGCTGAGGCGCGTGTCCTTTCTTCTGCAGCGCTGACGCGCGTCTTCACCCACGTCTACCTTCACGACCCCGACGTTGACCTTGACAGCCTGCTGGAGCCCGTGAGCGGCAAGCTTGCCGCCGTCGCTGCTGAGGCCGTGAAGGGTCAAGCGGAGGCTCTGCTGTCAAAGTTCCAGGCTTTCAGCACCAAGCCGAAGCGAGGCGCTGCCGATCCTGAGGCTCCACGAGGCGAAGTCGCCCAGCACAGCTCCGTCACCAGCGATGGTGCCATTAGAAAGTGACCCCTTCGTGGCTCCCGTCCTGCTTTTCATTCCTGCAACATGCATCCTGTCTCGTGGAGGCGTTTAAACTTGTGTTTGGCGTTGTCGAAGTACTCTATGGACTGTAATATTTTCTTTTGAATTTCTTGAGATTTGCGTTTTTCCTTCCTACTTGCTTGTGTTCTATGTCGGCAGAGCCCGGCCCCGCGCATACCTCAGCCGCCGTTAGCCCCGACCGGAAACCAGGACGGGACCAAGGAGTGAGGGGCTATGTGACAAGTTAGGCTCCTGAGTCTTGATGCTCAGGAGTCCCCCTTGACACACGAACAGCAAGTAGGGAGGTGAGATGTATGGGTGAATTTACTGTTCTACGTCGGCAGAGCCTGGCCCCGTGCATACCTCAACCACCGTTAGCCTTTCGAAACTAAGGGGTGAGGGGCTACGTGACCAGTTAGGCTCCTGAGTCGCGATGCTCAGGAGTCCCCCTTGACGTTCAAACGGCCTTCATACCTTGGCTCCGCTCGGGGAGAGACGTGCGATGAACCAGGCCCGAGGGGCCTGGCTGGGTGGCGTGCACCTGGGCATGACCCGGGCATAGCCCCTATGCCCAGCCCCCTCACGCGGCACTCCCGAGCGGAGGCATTATGATGAGGCCGGACACTGAGCTCTGGGCTCCTTGAGGTTGATGCGGCCGGGGCCACCCTCAGTTGTTTATCACCAGCGCGGAGCATAGCGCTTCCGTATGTGTACGGGCATAGCCGCTCCTCGGCAGTGTCGTCAACCAGCACAGAGCATGGTGCTTCCACTGGTGCGTGGGAGGGGGCTCCCCTCCGGGAGGAGCCCCCGGGGCGTGTACAGCCCCGCCCTGACACGAGGCTGGCACGGTAGGGCCTGGCGAGGTGTATCTGGGCACCCATGAGCTAGCGTGGGACTCACGGGGCCCTACCTCAAGGCGGGTTGCGCTGGCTCTGGGCCTTTACTTGTGATGTGTTCCTACAGATTTGGTTAGATGTCGGTGCTCTACGTCCTCGGGTCCCGGCCCTCGAGTGGGTTCAGCCATCGCTGGTATGCCAGGTCGCGATGTCGTGGACAAGGCTAGAGGGTGAGGGCTGGAGAGCCAGTAAGAGCCCATGAGTCGCGATGCTCAGGTACCCCCCCTTCAATGTGCAAGCGGCCGGCATGAAGGAAGAAGGGTGCCGCGGTCGGCATCAAATAACAATCATGACAGGTCAAACGCACGACTTGAACAAACGCGAGAGGAATACGTGCCACTAGGTCTGGCCCGGGTGGCTCGGGGATAATGCAGCCCGAGGGGCCCCCCAATAAAGTAAACTGAAAAGATGAACTAAAGGGATACATGCCGCAGGGACGGACCCACATGGCCTGGGAATGATGTAGCCCTGGGGGCACTCCCAGCTGAAGATGAAACTCAAAGGATGTCACCTGATGATGCTGAAGATGGAGGGATGCTGAAGTAGCGGACGGTGTGCGCTACGGGATACGATCTTCACGAGCCCCCAGGCCCAGGGGCCTCGGGAGGCTCTGGAGGCGCTGGCGGCTCCTCGCGGACCATCTCCATCTCCACCAGGACTACGGAATGCCTGACCGCTTGAGCCTCCAAGATGCTCCTCATGAGGCGCTGACGCACTACATCCGCGTTCGGCAGGCCGTAAGGCATGCGAACATAGCTGTGGGGTGGACCTTCGTAGCGCCCTACGTGCGAGGGCCAGAGGCGCTCCTGAGAGGCAGCTCGGTTGTGTCCTGGTATGTCGATGCAGACGCGCAGCCCACCATCATCGCCTGGATGGGGAGCTACGGCGGGTAAGCGGCGGTGCCACTCATGACTCTTGACTCCTGCAGCTCCTGAATGATCTCGCTGATTCCTGAGGGTTTGGCCCTCCTTGCCTTGCTCCTTCCCGAGGGAAACATGCATTGAAACACGCTTCCATGTGGTGCCCGAGCGCCTCCCTCGTGATCTTAGCAAAGTCAATGGCCCTCCAGAAGAGAGCTCCTGAGCCTTGCTCGAGGAGGGCGCCGGGCGCGCCGTCCTATGCGACAGAAGGAGGTGCCCCCTGAATAGGCGCGGACCCTGAGGGGCCTGCCTCCCAAGGGGTCGGGCCAGGCAATGTCTTCTTCTTCTTAGGAGCAGCCTCGGGAAGCCTCCCGTTCCTGTGATCTGGGTCTTCAATTGATGTGGCTTGGAAAGCACGTTCCAGAGAACACATAGCGTCTCTCTCTTCACAGGGCACCGTGATGACTCCACCGCTTCCTAGCATCTTGAGGACATTGTAGCCGTGATGGGTCACGGCCATGAACTTGGCCAGGGCTGGGTACCCGAGGATGGCATTGTACGACATGAGGATGTGAGCGACATCGAAGTCAATGAGCTCGGTGTGGTAGTTGTCGCGCTTCCCGAAGGTAACAGGAAGGTGGACCTGCCCTATTGGAACCGTGGAACCATCAGTGACTCCTGAGAAAGGCTTGGTTGGCTGCAGCTGATTGTATGGCACTTGGAGATTGTTGAATGTCTCGACGGATAGGACATTGACCCCTGCTCCGCCATCGATGAGGGTCTTGGTGACTTGCACATTGCTGATGACTGGGAACAAAGCATCGGGAGGACTCCTGCTGTGGCCGAGCACTTGAGTTGATCCGCTGAGTTGAACATCATAGCGCACGCTGACCACCTGAGAGGGCGTGTGGCCTCAAGCTTGGGGAGGATTGCATTCACTTCGCGAGCAAAGTCCTTGAAGATGCGCTGAGAGGCCGGGGCTTGAGCGTCGCCCAAGATACAAGCGATTGCGCGCGGCTCCTGGAAGCCTCCAGCCCCATCGTCCTGGTGATGGTCTTCATTCCTCCTCGGCTGTGGTGGCAGAGGAGGGAGGCCCGCGTTGCCTTGTGGGCGATCCTCGCGAGGCTGATCCCTCCATCCCCCCTCGCGAGGTGGGTCCCTCCAACCTCCCTCACGAGGCTGGTCCTGCCAGCGGTCCTCGCGAGGTCGGTCACGCCACCCTTGGCGAGGGCCACGGTCTTCCCATCGTCCTCCACCTCTTCCTCCTCCTCGGCCATACCCTGGTCGCTGCGGTCGGGGCGTCGGCCGGCACGCACGTCTTGCACGGCCCTGAGCTCTTGGCATTCATTGGTGTTGTGGGTGTGGAGGTCGTGGTACACGCAGTACCGGCTGCCCTAGGATGACTCAGGCTGATCCCTGCCTTGCTTGGTGTCCGGTTCTGCTGCAAGTACGGCAGCCCCCTTGCGCTTCATGTCTTTGGCCTTGGGCTTCTTCTCTTCTGGGTCAGCAGATGGCAGCTCGAGGAGGAAAGGCGCCCTTCCTCAGCCCTAGTGCACTTGGTCGCCAGATTGAACAGCTCCAGGGAGGTGCACAGGTCCTCATGGATCGTGAGCTCCTCCTTCATCTTGATGTCATGCATGCCATCGGAGAAGGTTGAGATGATGGCCTCCTCAGACACCTTGGTGATCTTAAGGCGAGCGTTTTTGAAGCACTGGATGAACTCCTGCAGGGTCTCTCCCGGCTGCTGCTTGATGCGGTGCAAGTCGCTCATGGCCGGGGGCCGGTCGCGGGTGCCTTGGAAGTTGGCGATGAACCGGGTGCGCATCTCGTCCCAGGAGGATATCATGCCAGGAGCCAGGTTCAGGAGCCAGGTGCGGGCGCCGTCCTTGAGCGCCATGGGGAAACAGTTCGCCATGACCTTCTCGTCCCCGATGGCGGCTTCGATGCCCAGCTCGTAGAGCTGAAGGAACTTAGCAGGGTCAGTCGTGCCATCGTAGCGCGGGGGCGGGTCTGGCTTGAACTTGCCCGGCCAGGCCACGCTGCGCAGCTCGGCGGAGAAGGCACGGAAGCCTGCAGTGGTTGCTGGAGCCCTTTGGTGACGAAGAGCTTGATCTTGCAGGTCTCTGTGCGCTACAGCCAGGTGCAGCGCAGGGTCTTGATGCGCTGGAGTAGGAGCACGCTTGTGTCGGGCCGGTGCGGGGAGCACACGGGCGGCTTCTTGGGGACGAGGGATCTCTGGGCAGCTCTTCTCTTGCTGTGCTGGCGCCGGACGGAGTGGGTTCCGCCCAGGGGCCACGCGCCTTGGGGCCAAGGCGCCTTCATGAGGGGGAGGCGGCTGAGGCGCCGCCGGAGCTTCGTCGCCCATGCAGGGCGGGGCGCGGTGTAGTGAGAGGTATGATGCAGGGGAGCCCCCAGCGGCGTTGACGAGCTCGGTGATGCGGGCGAGTCACTCGTCGTAGAGGTCGTCGACGGGATGGTAGTGCAGGAGCTCCCGCGCCAAGAGCAGTGCGGCGTGCGCGTCCACAGGAGCGCAACGGGCGTGGGACGAGGATCCGGCCGGAGTCAGCGACGGGGTGGTGATGCGGCCTTCTCGCCGCACCGAAGGATGCAGGGACGACGCCTGCTGCTTGTTCCCCGCCGGGCCGATGGCGGCGTTGACGGCATGCGACGGGGAACAGCGGGGGCACCCACCAACGGGGGCCGTCTGGGCGACGCAAGTGGCGAGAGCGGCCCGGTGCTCAGCGCGGGCGCGACGAGCATCTCACATGGATGGGACGGGCGGCGAAACACGAGGTGACGGAAGGCAGATTCCGGCGCACCCCTACCTGGCGCGCCAAATGTCGGATTTCGGGTTCCGGCAGACCCTCAAGGTTCGAACACTGGGGTGCACGTGGAGATCACACCTCCTGCCTACCCATGTTTCACCGCCTCGCCAGGATCTAAAACTACACGAAGAACAACACAAGGAACACCGGATTTATACTGGTTCAGGCCACCATTGTGGTGTAATACCCTACTCCAGTTTGTGGTGTGGTGGATTGCCTCTGGGGCTGACGAGGAACAGTGCAAGGGGAGAACAGCCTCGCGAGTGTCCATTCTTGGCCGGTGCGATGAACTGCTAGGGGGAGTTCAGTCGCTCCTCACTCTCTCTCTCTCTGTCTTTCTATCCCTGTTCTCTCGATGCCTCTACCCTGTGGGTGGCTAGTCCTATATATAGGCGAAGGCCCCGGGCCTCTTCCCAAATATTGAGCGGGAAGGGCGCCAACAATTGGCCATTTTGAAGGGGAACATCTAGTACACTGATCCTGACTAAAGTTGGTCCTCGCCTGCCAAAGACCCTGACGATGATGCTGGCTTGGGCTCCACGATGACCTCCGTTCTTCCGTCCGGTTGGTCTTGGTCTTGTTGCACCGAAATGGTTGCCTTTGCTTGATACTCTTGCCTACGCTTTCCCCCTTTGCACCAAAGAGGAAACAAGGACTCTGCGCAAGCTAGCGCCCGCCTGGCGCCCACCTGGCCTTGGTCGTCATGGCTTGCGTCACGGGCACCTCGTGAGGTACCCCGCCTTGATCCCTCCGCCTCCTCGCGAGCCAGCCTGACGAGGCCGTGCCTGAGGAAGCCTCTTGTCGTCCGCCCCGCGAGGCTTGGCCCCTCATGAGGGTCTTGAGCATGTGTTGATGAAGATGGGCCGTTCTTGGCCACTCCTTGAGCCACTCTGCAGGCCGCAGGCAGGCAAGTCTGGGTACCCCCGTTCCCAGAACACCGACACAATCCCCCAAGCTGGGTAAGTCACCACTCTTTCCCCCACTCTATTCATTCTAGCACTCTTCATCACGATATTTTACCTCGATATTTCTGAGCAAGAACTGAGGAGGGTCATGGAAGGATTCAGTAGCCCCTCCCCACAGCCAGAGGACCCCGGAAGGGCCTTCGACCCAGGACTTGAAGAAGATCCGGATATATCTGTGGAGCTCGTTAACGGGACATTTTATCAGGCCAGCCGCGATGGCGCCTCGGTGGCCATTATCGCTGACTATCCCAGGCTGCTACCTGCATCGCATGTAAGCAAAGCCGAAACCTTACCCTCTAAAGAGGACTCCTTTCTGATACCATGCCTTATGCATAAAATATCGTATTTTTATAGAGACGACCTTCGGAACGCGGCGCCGAGCCCCTGGGGCTCGTCGGCAAAGGGCGTCCGGGCCAGGCAGGCTTAAAAGGAAGGCGGTTAGGGCGAAATGTCGTTACAGATGTATGGTAAAAACTTGCTCTATGATTATTGTGTTCAAAATGTAATAGCGCCCATCGTGTTCTGGCAGAAAGAGGAGTCGCCAGACTATATCCGGAGATCCTGCCGATCATGCCTCTACCAGCCGGATTCCAGAACCGGCTTCAAGAGAGGAGGCCGATGCGGGGCCGATGCTGAATTGTCCTCCGACAGAGGATGCGGATATGCTCTCCGCCACAAATTCTGAAGTAGAGAGTGCCATGAATCACCGGCGCCCACGGGCCGTACTTCGGAATAGCATCTTTTCTGAAGAGGTATTTAACGCTTTTAATTCGGGAGATGCATACATCTGAGCTGCTCAAGGCAGGCTCGCCCGAGCGACGGGCCAGTATGCAAAAGATATACGGTTAAGGAAATTTGATAAGCATGTAAGTAGCCCCTGACACTTGAAATGGTTGGAACAACTGATTTAAGGATCATTTTATGCACAGGTTCTTGTGGAGAAGAAAACCCAATTGTCTCAAGAGCTGGAGGAGTGCAAGACCCAGCTGAGGGTCGTGGTTGCCAAACTAGAGGAATCCCAGAAGGCCTCATCTGGTAACATTTGTCTCAAAGGAATATACCAGTTAGCGATTGACTTGCTTCATAAGTCTAACAGAAAGTTCTGCAGACAATCCCCGGACGAATCCGAAGAGCATAAAAGATAGCGAGTCGCATCTCCAAAGATAGCTGGAGGCTGGCGAGCGTGTTCTTGCGCAGGTTAGGCAGGAGAAGAACAATCTCCAAGATGTCAATGTCCGGCTAGGCGTCGAATTATCAGATGTCAATGTCCGGCATTTATAGTAAGTGCCTAAACGAACTGCAGTACAGTTCGGTGAGGAAGCATATTAAAAGAGTTTATATCTGTAGGTATGTTGATGGGCCGTCCTGAAAAGGAGATGCCCGCGTCCGCAGGCGATTACTGCAAGATCTCTCACTGCTGCACGAACAAGTTCGACAGTTGATGCAGGGTATTACCCATGCCTTGTGGCCATCCGCTTCCTTGCCAAGAGGCATGGGGGGGGCTCGTGGATATGCTCCAAGGAGAACAGCGGTGCTTCCGGTTGTGGAAGATTTCAGCCTGCCGACAAGGTGCAAGGGAAGCCTGTGCCATGGTGAAGACGCGCTACACCAAGCTTGACCCGAACCATATGACCGAAGTCTGACCGGCGGGGCCAAATGGGCAAGAAATTCCCATGAGTCTGGTGTATGACCAGGTAGCGTTAGCCGCAAAGTATTCCCAACAGGATTGCAAGCTAGATAGCCTATTGGACAGTATAGAGGAAGAACATAGTCAGTCCAAGTGACTATGTAATTCCATGGACATATGTAGTCCCTAGCCGGATTAAAGATCATTTGTCATGGCGGACCTTTTTGCTTCAGCCCCCGGATCCGACAGTCTGGGGTGTATCCGAATACCCGCTCAGTTATGCAGAACCGGGGTATGCGTGGAAACCAGGCGTAGGGGTCATAAGTGCTTGAATAGACAAGTACCCAACTAGTTATGTTATATTACATGGGTAGTAAGAAACATCTTCTAGGGAGAATAGTTCCGTTAGGGGTTCCTTTCCCTGGGTACGCATGCATCGATGTGCATGTCCGGACTGTGAACAGAAATGCAGGATACAAAAACATCTGTGGTTCACGTTGTAATAAACGAAAGAAACATCTTTTGTTCACCGACCAAATATTCCCTTAAGAACGCTAGCTTTCGGCTTCACCCAGTCTGAGGTACACATCCGGCTGAACCAGCAGTAACAATCGCAGAGGTGCTCCCCTTATGCTCTAGCCGAATTAACGAGAATGTAGGGCATAAACACAAGAGCCAGGCAACCCAGCATGGCCACATCTTAAGTCATATCGATGCATATAATGGTGAAGAAAAGGGACATATGGAAAGAGAACACATATGTGATAGGCAAGACGTCGTGAAATTAATTATGTTTAGCTTCCATATAGGAAGCCCCTAGTTATGGTTTACACACATGGTGCGACCGGAGTGATCCGAGCACCCGCACTATATTGAATACTTTGTGTGAAGAAGGAAAAAGGCGAGAAAGGAAAAAGGGCAGGAACATAATTAAAAGGGACATGGGTAAGGAGACGAACACTGAGTTCAGCACTAGGCGTAGAATCTCCGGAGTCTGGCCGCGTTCCATGGGTTCGGCTCGAGTCTATTATCGGATGCGTTACGCAGGCGGTACGCTCCTCCGGTGAGAACTTTATCAATAATGAAGGGACCCTCCCACTTAGGTTTGAGCTTGTCATTCTTCTTCTCCGGTAGGCGTAGAACGAGTTCGCCAATATTATAAGTTTTGGCCCACACTTCTCTGCTTTGATACCGTCGAGCCTGCTGCTGATAGAATGCAGAACGGGCTTTGGCGACGTCGCGCTCCTCCTCCAGGGCATCTAAGTTGTCCTGCCGATCTAACTCGGCTTCCTTCTCTTCGTATAGGCGCACGCGAGGTGAGTCGTGTATTATGTCGCAGGGTAGTACTACTTGTGCGCCGTACACCATAAAAAATGGTGTGTATCCGGTGGTCCAATTCGGCGTGGTCCGCAACCCCTAGAGTACGGAGTTGAGCTCCCCGACACAGTGCGTGTCCGATTCTGTCAAGGACCGCACTAGTTTGGGTTTGATGCCACTCATAATGAGACCATTTGCACGTTTGACCTGGCCGTTTGTTTGGGGATGGTAGACGGAGGCGTAATCGAGCTTAATGCCATGTTGCCGCACCAAGTTTTCACTTCATCGGCTGTGAAGTTTGAGCCATTATCAGTGATGATGCTGTGGGGGACGCTGTAACGGTGTACAACCCCTGATATGAAGTCTATCACTGGTCCAGATTCGGCCGTTTTAACTAGTTTGGCTTCTATCCATTTGGTGAACTTGTCCACCATGACCAATAAGTAATTTTTCTTATGGCTTCCCCCTTTAAGAGGTCTGACCATATCCAGCCCCCAGACCGCGAAGGGCCAAGTAATGGGGATTGTTTGTAGAGCGGTAGGGGGCATATGGCTCTGATTGGCAAAGAGCTGGTAACCGACGCAGTGTTGGACAAGGTCCTGTGCATCTGCTCGGACTGTCGGCCAATAAAAACCTGTATGGAAGACCTTGCTGACAAGTGCTCGAGCCGCAGCATGGTGCCTGCCGAGTCCGGCATGGATTTCAGCCAAGAGCTGCCGCCCTTCATCTTTGGAGATGCATCTTTGGAGCACTCCGGTTGCACTTTTCTTATAGAGTTCTCCCCCATGGACTTTGTAGGCCTTAGAATGCCGCACAATACAATGTGCTTCATTTTGGTCCTCAGGGAGCTCCTGCCTATTTAGGTAGGCCAAGAAGGGCTCGGTCCACGAGGCGATTACAGCCATGATTTCATGGGCCGAAGGTGTTATTTCGGTGGCAGAGCCCCCGATTACATCAGATGGTTCGGAATCTGGGGTTATATTCGGAGCCGGGCTAGTGTTGCCGGACTCCCCTTCCCATACCACGGATGGCTTGAACAGCCTTTCTAGGAATATATTAGGTGGGACAGGGTCGTGTTTAGCGCCGATGCGGGCGAGGATATCCGCCGCTTGATTGTTTTCTTGAGCCACGTGGTGGAATTCGAGACCCTCGAACCGAGTTGATATTTTGAGGACGGCATTGCGGTAGGCCGCCATTTTTGGATCCTTGGCATCAAAGTCTCCGTTTATTTGTGATATTGCGAGGTTTGAATCCCCGCGCACCTATAGGCGTTGAATGCCCATAGAGACTGCCATCCGAAGACCATGCAACAGAGCCTTGTATTCGGCTGCGTTGCTGGAGTCTGTGTATAATATTTGAAGTACGTATTGGACCGTGTCTCCGGTGGGGGAAGTCAGGACTACACCCGCTCCCAATCCGGCCAACATTTTAGAACCGTCGAAGTGCATGATCCAGTTGGAGTATGCGCCGTACTCTTTAGGGTGTTCGGCTTCTGTCCATTCAGCGACGAAGTTGGCCAATACTTGCGACTTAATGGCCCGCTGTGGTTTGTATGTTATGTCGAACAGAAGGAGCTCGATGGACCATTTAGCAATCCGTCCCGTGGCGTCGCGGTTGTTTATTATGTCGTTGAGTGGTACTTCGGAGGCCATCGTAATTGAACACTCTTGAAAGTAGTGTCGTAGCTTCTGGGATGCCATGAAGACCGCGTACGCTATCTTTTGATAGTGTGGGTATCGGGCTTGTGGAGCGGGAACTTGTATCCGCCTGCTTCTCGTTCGACGATGACCACTGCTCTTACAACCTGATGTGTTGCAGCTATGTATAGTAGCATAGGTTCGCCAATATTTGGCGCTGTCAGGACTGGATTACTGGCCAATAGGGTCTTTATTTCATCTAGTCCGGCGCGGCTGCTTCCGTCCACACGAAGTGTTCGGTGTGTCGAAGAAGGCGATTTAGAGGCAGTGCCTTTTCTCCTAATCGGGAGATAAAGCGGCTTAAGGCAGCCACGCATCTTGCTAGTTTCTGGATATGCTTGAGGTCTATTGGGATAGCCAACTGTGACAGAGCTCAGATTTTTACCAGATTTGCTTCGATTCCTCTATTGGAAACGATGAAGCCAAGCAACTTCCCGGAGGGTACGCGAAAAGCACATTTTCCGGGTTGAGCTTGATGTCGTATGTTCGGAGGTTGTCGAACGTAAGTCTCAAGTCATCTATTAAAGTTTCGACGTGTCTTGATTTTATGACCACGTCGTCCACATATGCTTCCACCGTTTTGCCGATTTGCTTCCCTAGGCATTTTTGAATCATGCATTGATAGGTTGCGCTGGCATTTTTAAGCCCGAAAGGCATAGTGTTGAAGCAAAAGGGATAATATGATGTTATGAAGGCTGTTGCAGCTTGGTCGGACTCTGCCATCTTTATTTGATAGTATCCGGAGTATACGTCGAGGAAACATAGTGAGTCGTATCCTACGGTGGCATCGATGATTTGGTCGATGCGAGGGAGGGGGAAGGGATCCTTGGGGCAAGCCTTGTTGAGGTCTTTGAAGTCCACACATAGGCGCCAGGATTTGTCCTTCTTTGGTACCATTACCAGGTTTGCCAGCCAATCCGGATGCTTGATATCTCTGATGAATTCGGCCTCAAGTAGCTTGGCTAGGTCTTCTCCCATGGCTTGCCGTCTAGGCTCTGAGAAGCGCCTAAGAGTCTGTTTGACTGGCTTGTATCCTTTCAGTATATTGAGGTTGTGTTCGGCCAGCCTGCGTGGGATGCCTGGCATGTCTGAAGTAAGCCAGGTGAAATGTCCCAATTCTCGCGTAGGAAGTCTCATAGTGCGGCGTTCATCGTGGGGCTCAACTGTGTCCCAATGGAAGCTGCCTTTGTGGGGTCCATTGGATGGACCTGGAATTTGACTATCTCGTCTGCAGGTTTGAATGAGGTGGACTTGGGTCGTTTGTCGAGTATCATGTCGTCCCTGTCCACTGTGGCGCGGAGCGTTGTTAGTTCTTCGGCCGCTAGGGCTTCAGATAACGCTTCCAGGGCTAGTGCTGCAGTTTTATTTTTGGCGCGGAGTGCGACGTCCGGATCACTAGCTAGAGTGATGATTCCATTGGGTCCGGGCATTTTAAGCTTCATGTACCCATAATGGGGTATAGCTTGAAAGCTTGTGAATGCGTCCTGCCCTAAAAGGGCGTGGTATCCGCTGCTGAAAGGAGCCACTTGGAGTGTGATTTCTTCGGACCTATAATTCTCTGGGGTGCCGAATACCACATCGAGTGTGATTTTTCCCGCACACCGTGCCTCCCGACTAGGGATGATTCCCTGAAGGTTGTGCCGCTTTGCTCAATGCGGCTTTTATCAATTTCCATCTTGTTGAGTGTTTCTTCATCACTAGTAGAAAAAGGACCTCATATGTGAAACATTAGTACCTATTCGCATATGAGCCAGCACTAATGCTCCCATTAGTGCCGGTTCAAAAGACTTGGCGGGAGGTGACCTTTAGTACCGGTTCGTTGGGAATCTTTAGTACCGGTTCGTGCCACGAACCGGTAGTAAAGATGCTGGTGCCCGGCCAGCACCTTTAGTACCGGTTCGTGGCATGAACCGGTACTAAAGAGGTTGTGGCAGGCGCTATTTTTAGTCCCACCTCGCTCCCCTAACAAGAATTTGACCACCTTAAGTATGTCACTTCTCAAACAATCCCAAACATTTGGTCTTCATTGGCTGCAATGGGAGTCTTCGCCGGTTCTTAAATCGGTGGTAGATTCCTATTGACGATTTAGATTCTATACAAAAAGATCGTTGATGATCAATGTATTTTTTTATGTACTTCTGTGTAGCAGTAGCGCGTTTTGGCTGAAAGGCGGTACTAATCAATGTTTTTTTTTCTGCGTTCAGATGCACAATTTAAATATCTTATTTTTCGAACTATCACAAGCATTTGGTCTTCATTGAACTCTATATATAAAAAAGAGGAAGAAGAAGCAGAAGAAGAGGAAGAAGAGGAGGAAGAAGAAGAAGAAGAGGAGGAAGAA
>NC_041381.1:543477954-543478785 GCF_002162155.2 Triticum dicoccoides | reverse complement strand
AAGAAGACGAAGACGACGAAGAAGAAGAAGACGAAGACGAAGAAGAAGAAGAAGAAGAAGAAGAAATGAAAAAACTATATAAAAAATTACTCAAAAATAAATAGAAGAAAATAAATAATGCAGAAAAGAAAAAAAATTATATAAAGCAAAAATATTCACAAAGAAACTAAATACAGCAAAAAAACTACTCAGAAATAAATAGAAGAAAAAAATAAAGCAGAAAAGAAAAAATATATAAAAAAATTACTCAAAAATAAATAGAAGAAAAGAAATAATGCAGAAAAGAAAAATATATATAAAAAATGTTGGGGCGCTGCCCGGTGGGCCTGCCAGACCTAGTGTGTGCAAATACAGGCCCAGAAGGGCCAGCAGGCTCACAGGGCAGCGCGCCCTAGTTAGGCCCAGAAGCCTACTATATAGAGTAGTTCGAAAGGGCAGCCGCGGCTGGGTTTATAAACCAGTGCGACTGCCCTTCGCTCTGCGAGGTGGGACTAAAAATAGCGCCGGTGCGGGTGGGAGCGCACGACCATTAGTACCTGTTGGTGGCTCCAACCAGTACTAATGTGTTGCCCTTTATTATCGGTTGGAGCCACCAACCTGTACTAAAGGCCCTTGTTTCCTGCCGCTTGGGCTGGCCATAATTGACCTTTAGTACCGGTTGGTGGCTCCAACCGGTACTAAAGGCCCCCCTATATATATGTCACTTACAAAAATTCATTTATCGTCGACTTCTCGTTCCACTTTTCTCTCACGCGACATCTCGATCTCCGACGCCGACGCCGCCGCGCCGCCGTGCCGTCGCCCCCGCCGCATGTCGTCGCCGTCCCCGCC